>NC_088870.1:31540977-31840977 GCF_032884065.1 Artemia franciscana
ACAGACTGTGCTGTCTTTTGCTATCTTTGGGTATATGAAATATGGAATAAGATATTACTAATGTTCAATAAATCGTTTAAGTCAGAAGCGCGTTCATGACTTCTAGGTTATTTTTCAAATAATCACAAGGCCAGGATATAGAACTATATAGCGAACAGTTTCGCTAAAAGTTAGTAAATGCGAAATAAATTGAGAAAATAAAATTCAGCAACTGTCTCAAATGTCATGTATTTTTAAAAGCGTAACAGACCTCCGGTTATAGGACATCAAATAAGTAACCATTCCTGGACTTTCATAGTCGTTCTCTTGACTTGGGCAGCCTAGGATAGCATAGGAATCCAATTCACACAAACGTTATTATTTCGAAACTTTAAAAAGAAGATAAGTTGTATGCCAAATAGCGGTTTCAACCTTATTAAATAATGGTTTAAATTTCAAATATTTCCACATACCGAAAAGCTTGATTATCTAGAGACCATGTGTCATTTTATGCTAAAATTATTCCTCTGTTGTCTGTCATAATATCCATTCTCCTACTATAAAGTAGACAGTCTTAAGATTATATCTTCTTTCCTACCAATTCTGGTCCTACTTCCTACGTTTTTCCATGACCTCATATTGGTGGAAACAGTTGTAAATGACCCACTTTTATTTCTGAGTGTCTCATTTCCAGTTCTTCGAGTCTCTCTCCAGAATGAGCGAAGTTAATGAAAGGGAACCGTATCTAGTTTTTACAACCCTTTCTAAACCCCTCTCTTCCTAGAATTGGGACTTTAAAACGTTCGTAAAACTTCCGTTTACTATTAAAAAGCGGGAATATTTCTCTTGGAGCTAATGAAATTACAGTACTGCAGAAGACAATTCTGGAAGTAACTGACATTCAAAATTAAGCGAACCAGAAAGTTTTTTTCCTTCCAAACTGATTGTTGGTTATGTTTAAAGACTGCAATACAACATATAGAAGTCCATACTAGAAAAGAACATGGTAATTGAAAAACTATCAAGTTTGCACAAGTTCTGAAAAGAAAACATTTGTTTGAATGCACGAGCTTATGGGGGGTGGGGGAGAAAAAAATTAAACCATTGTATAAATTTCATAATGGCTTTTCAGAAAATTTCCAAGTGCAAAGGTAAAATTAACAAAGCAGAAATAAGAGACATTGAAGTTTTTATTCGGGTATAACTAAATCTTGGTCATAGCAGCCAAGTTAAGCATTTAGTTTCAAATAAATAAATATATATAATATATATATATATATATAATATATATATATATATATATATATATATATATATATATATATATATATATATATATATATATATATATATGTGTGTGTGTGTGTGTGTACACACACACACACAGAGGCGCCATTTGGGGGGGCAGGGGTGGGGAAATGCCCACCCCAGATTTTCCAGGGGGCCAAGCTTCCACCACAAAAGGCCCTTTTCTGGCCATAATTATCCATTATGTCCAACATAATCTATTCTGTTCAAATGATTTGAACTAACTGCATGCCTATTAGCCAAAGAGCATAATTACCTGACGACCCTTGGGGTAATTATGCTATTTGCTATTAATCATTGTAAACTTTGAAAGTAGGTTAGATTCAAAATAAAAGTCTCATGTTCCATCAAATACCCCATGCCCACCCCAAGATTTGGCCCAAATGCCGCCTCTGCACACACACACACACACACACAAACACACACACACACACACACACACATATTCTGCTCTATTCGCCCATTTATAGGTGAAGGTACCTTTGAAAGCAATAAGGGTTTTCTTCAACTCGCTCTTTTCTTATTCCCTTGCATCCTAAAAAAAAGAAATAAGGAAGGAAATTCTTTTAAACTTTATCAAAAAACTACATTATTAAGAGCTGAAACTGATTTTACTTTTCTGATTTCAAGTAGCAAACAAAAATAAGCTTTTCACTCACATTATCCATATGTTTCCATCTAAATAAGGGTTATGGATTTAAAATTTTAAGCAGAATACTTTCCAATATAAACTAAAACAAAAGCCGGGGGCAGAAATTAATGCTCAGAAAAAATATGGGGGACTTAATATTTTTTGCGCATTCTAGTATGCACATAGATTTGCAGTATATACATTACATTTACGTGTAGGCTCCACTTAGTTTCCTTATATATGTTTGTGTTCTGTATATATTCTTTCAGAGGAGTAATATTTTTCACAATGATAAAACTGAACGGATAATAAAAACGTAATAAAGGAATTGTTTTGGTAACAAAACAAACAATTTCATAACTTATTACACAGAAACCTGTCTGGATTGGTAAGTCAAACGAAAAACCCTGACTCCAATAGAAAATTTTTAAGAATCTATTTCCGCTTTCTCATGAAAACCCTTACAATTCAGCTCATACCATTTGTCTTGTCTAAGGAGTTATTGACTTCTTGGAAGTTTAAACCGCATCCAAAGCTATGACACAAAGGTACTTAAATCCTAAGCAATTATTGTGGCATAAACCGTGTATCCCTTTTTTCGTACAGAGAGTTTGACATCATAAAAATTACGATTACCCCGAAGAATTATTACTGAGTCCGGTACGAACTAATATCCAAATGGCCAATGAGAGAGCTTCTTAAATTGTACAAATGCTGTCCTATGTCTGCTATGTGAATTTTTGCCAGACACCAGCTGCCCAGAGTGTAAAATACATGATGAAATAGACGACAGATGATTTTGTACTGCCAGTATCGTAACATGAAATTAGAAATAAGATTTTAAAAAAGAGTATATCCGTATAGCCACAAAAAAACCTCAATGGTTGTATTTGCTTTGGAGATAGTTAGATGTTTTGGAATTTTAAATATTCCTATCATACTCTCGCATTAACGTCCTTAATTATTTTATGAATATGAAAATGTGATTTCAAAATACTGAAAAGAAAATCACTCATAAGAACAGATAACTTTATGCAATCGTCAGAGCTTTTACAGACCCATTTAACCATGTGCCCTTAGACAGTAAACAGAAATGGTGTGACCTTTTGTTAGGAAGACATAATTCAATGATTTTCTTTTTTTATATAAGAAGTATGGATCCGTACTGCTCCCTTTTCACTGTGAATCGACTAATTTTTATTTAATAGCATATCTTTCAGTCAATTATTATTTCCATTCATTAAAAAATTAATTCTTGTAAAAGTTAAAATTTTTGCAAAACTCCGTAACCAAGGAGTTCCAACAAAATGTCACCTGTAATATGTCAACTGCCAACAGAGCATCAATATGCTAGGCATACGGTCCAGGGCTTAGGGCCAGATTCATAAATTAGAATAAATTTAAAGTGGCGATTCGAAGGTCCGTTGTTTCCCCTTTTAGATTGTTTTACTGAATCTTAGGTTTTTAATCAAGTCAGCTAAGTTGTTGAAAGTCTTCTTTTCGCATTTAAAATTTAAGTTAGGTTGGAATTCCAGAAACCAAATTGAACTTGTCCGACTCCCAAATAATTGTATTGTTTTATCGTATTTTTAAAGCAGCTATGTTCTCGGGTCGGATCTTCTTCGCGCTTCTTAGTGCTTTTAAAGGCAGAGCAGGAATTATTAAAAGTTTTTCAGATTAATTGTTTACGTCAAAGGTACCCCTTTAACCGACCGAATGATAAACAGCAAGCTATACAATATATGTGGCACTATCCCACTTTCTAGGTCTATAATGAAAGAATGGTTGAAATGAGAAATTTTGAAAATCCTTTTCGTTAGTTCGTGAAAACTTCCAGCTGGTTTAGTCTCATTGCTATAAAATGGAACATTAACCTACTTTATTTTAACTACGATTAATTTTGAATTTACGTAGGAGGCAGCAGTTATTAAATTGTTAAATTCTGCCTTCCAAGTAGCATTTTGTCAAAGTTTGGGCTGCTGCCGATTTACATGTTTAAAACAAGACAATAAATGTCAAAACGTGTGAAAGAATAAAAAAAGAAATTTTATGCAAATAAAAATATTATAGAAATGCGAACAAAATAGATTTTTTTTTTACAATAAATCATAAGTTGTCTATAGCATAATTAAAGGATCTACTTATAAGAAGATATGTCAGAGGGATAGCCAGAGATCATACCCGGTCATTTTTTTATCGAATAAAATATATATTAAGAGGCGAATGCCCCACCGGGTGGTAGAAGAGTATGTGGAAGGCTATGTAGTCAGTAGGTGATTTACAAACCAAAATAGCAGAAATTGCCTCTATGTTGTGGTCCAATCTCTTTTGTTTAATGAACGCGACACTGGGATTTTATTTGATTTGAATGAGTCGCTTCCCGATGTTTCCGACTATTGGCTCTAAACAATCATCCCTGGTGAAAAAAACAAAACAAATAAATACGTATCCCTGACCATGCTTTGTATGAGAAAAAAAAAAAATTGTGTATATGGGGACTCGAATCACCTGGTACAGGGTTCCAGGATATGTTATACTTGATGGTATAGTTTTTATCAAGACTTCCCCTTTTTTGGGAGGTATTTTGTCTGATGGTCTGAAATTGTGCAAAATATCTTGTTCTAGTAACTTTTGCAGGTTAACCTTAAGTTTAATGAATTTAGCCCATTTGATTTCGTCGTTATAAAGGGGCTTTTTTATTTACTTACGTTTGAAGCTATGAAACTTACACTTTCTGAAATTTCACTTACACTTTCTGAAATTTCACTTTAATTGCTCCATATTTTATCCTTCATTCCAATGAACCATTTAATAGCAACAGCAAAAACCGAGATACTATTCACAGAATAGGCTCTTTTCTCCGAAAACCATCCTTAAATATCAGAAAGATACCACTGGCTGATAATGCTGATTCAAAGCCGTTTTCAATTTCCACTTCTCAGAAAATCTCTGAGCAGAACTGATGTTTCCCATCACCTATATTGGGAATACCTTGGGATTACCATTATTGAAGAGGTTGAGCTCTAGAAGTAGAGTAAAATCCATTTACCTGCCTTGTTTTTTTTTGTTTTTTTGTTGTTTTATTTTCATTATCTTAATAAAATGAAAATGAGAATGAAATCTTTATTTGAAACGAAATAAAAACTGAAGAGGTTTTTTTTCAATCTCTTTTTGCAAAGCAAAAGTCAATATCTTTTGCAAATTTTAAAATTGAATAAATATGGTTCAGAAACACCAGCACGCAAATAAAACATTAATAGGTCCAACTTGGTGTCGGTTTGCTTTCCACAGAAAGATAATGGATGATGTTAATTTACCGACTGCTATCTCAAAGACTCATAATAGCTCCAGCAAACCCCCAAGAAATCTTTGGTATTACATTTTTGAAATGACCTTAATTTATCATGATAATTGGAGTTTTAGGATGGAGGAAAAAAAATATCACTGGCCATTTAAAGTTTACATATTAGAACAAAAAGCCGATACCAACTGACTATCACTTTTTATTTGTAGTATTATGGTTTTATTTTATTTGTATCTATTGGTTTTACGATGAGAATTTAGTTTTTAATGATCAGATTTAACTGCACGCAAGACTGTAGACAGAGGGGACAAGAGGGATAATTTTATAGGGTGATCGCTGAAGGGGTCTGAAATATCGGCATTGAAGCTACATATATCCAAAATATAAATCATGATTATTAGCTCTGTTGTAATAAGTCTAGAAAAATCTGCCATTGCCAAGTTATTCTGTTAAATATTTAGGATTTTTTGATTAAAAACAAATAAGTTAACTCTTTAACTGGCCACACCTACCCCAGCCCCTGCTCTTTATACTAAAATTGAACTAGAAATGCATCAACGGGAGGTAGGGAAAGGAGAGAACCCCAGCCCCTGCTCTTTATACTAAAATTGAACGAGAAGTGCATCAATTGGAGGTAGAGAAAGGAGAGAAAGCCCCTTATTTCCCTCTTAGATTTTAAGAAATAACTTTTTGGGGGAGTTTTGGTTCAAAATTACTTTTTTAATATTTTCATTGAAAAAAGTTGACCCCCACATTCCATAGATCTTGAAAACAAATTTTGTCAGGATTGTTTAAAATGCAACAATGTGTATGTAACCTGTAATATCTAGTAATTCATTTACCGATTGCCTCTCAAAACGTTCGAGCTCAAAGTTAAATTTTTGTTGCGAATACAGCTAACTGTACCATTACATTCTCAACCCATTGCCATGATGAAAAATCCAACTTTGTCACGTCACGCTTATGTTATAGTATTTAATTTTGAAGAATTAAGATAAAACAGTGAAACTTTAGCTTAAAAAAGGGGGTCGGGGATAGCCCTATTGATATATAGAATAGTTTCATTCCGTATTAACCTTTATCGTCGCTCTTCACTTTCATTTGATAAAGACCTAGTTTTTTATTTAGTTTTCTGCTTTTCTTACTTTATAACTCTTGCTTTTTTCTAAAGTTCAACATTTCTACCACGAGAATTATAATTTTAAAAACTAATTTTTTCTGTATAATAAATTGTACCCACTTCGCTCTTTACTTAGGCAGCGACGTTTCGCTGCCTAAGTAAAGAGTACCCTATCTAGGTCTGAGTAGTTTTCATAGGCAGCGCTATCGTGCTGTCTATGAAAACTACTGTATAAACATTAAGACTTGAGCCTTTACCCCTTCAATCTTTAAATTACATGCATAGTTCAAGAACCCTCCTTAAAATAAAGGAAATCTGGGGAGTAATCCCCCCCAACCACGTATTCTCTGAAGGAGCTCTAATGGAAAGGTTGAAAAGATGGTCCTAAAGATTCACTTTTTGAGGTTTCATGCAGCCCCTACCAGGAATAGATCCCCTGACCACCCAAAATTCAGTACGTGCGTAGATAAACTTATGAAATCTTTGCTCTCTTCATAATCAAAGCGTTATTTTAGCAGCCATTATTACTTTCTTTGCCATCTGTTCCAGAAATCTGTTTTTCTGATCCTCCAATTAAGAAGGAAACATCTTTTGTGCCGTCTTTTAAGATGAAAGAACAAAACTAAGAAATAAAAGCCCCTGTATCCTTTTGGATCAAGTCTGCAAAAATCAGAAATTGTATCCCATTTTCCAGCGTATCCCCATCCCATTATTTTAATTATGAGACGAAACCATGCGAGTCAGCTCCCATTAAATATACTTCCCGCTGGATGCGACAGCTATTTTACCCGATTCTAAACTACGGAATTATGCCGGGACCTCTCCTTGCTTTGAATTTAAAGAAACTCAAAATCTGGCACATTTCATGGCAATAATTCAAGGGCTTTAGGCCTCTGACATTTTATGATAAGACGGCCCACGCGACTTCAATAATCGTTCCTTTTAGGCCCACCCCAGATTAAGATTAATCTAGGATGTGGTTCTTTAATTTCACAGGGAGTCATAGAAGAAATAGGTTCATTTGGATGAACAAATTAAAATAGGCCTACAAACTTTTAGCCATGACAACTGCTTTTTCACCCAAATGGCTAAACAAAGATATTATTTTTGCAGAAATCAAAGTCATGTCTAATTGAAAAAGGAACAGGTCTAAATTGAAACTAACCACAGGCCTACCGTTTTGGTAGCCACAAAAAGTCGTAAATTTTTTTCACTATGTTGACAGAAGAGGGTTGCTGTTAGCACTTAATTTAAGCTATTATGCCTACCTCATTGTAAACGGTATAAATTAGTAATAGTCAAGGTAAAAAATGGAAAGCTGCAAAAATTTTTCAATTAGTTGATCGATGAAGAATTATATTTGCTTATATTCAAGACCCACCTTCCTTAAATTGTAACCGTAAACTAAAATTGAGTGCTAATTATGATGTGGCAATATCTACTAACTCCCCCCATGTACTCAGGAGACTCCTGAGACCTTTTCCCGTGTACATCCCATCTCCGATGGCCTCAGTAGATGTTTTTCGCTCTTATTGAATCTCGAAACTGAAATCAGACTTAGAACTAACCTTAAGACTTAGTTTTGCAAATAAGGAATACAAAATTACTACCCTGGGCTCCACACCCAAAATTCTCTGTTCCAAGTTTTGCCTTCCTAAGCGTGCTGTTCCAGTGCCGTCAACGAATCAATACCAAATAGGCTCTAAAAAAAAAGTCGATTGGACTCAACAAATGATGACGAATATCTAAAACTTTTGATTAGTTGCTGATTGGCAAAATAAACCTAAACTTACATAATCAAAACCTTTTTCACGTGTTTTACAACATGGAGATAACCTGCCAGATACTCCGACGTAAGATATCATTAAATGAAAAGTCCTTTTTAACTGCAAGTAAGGAGCGACACTAAAACTCAAAACAAACAGAAATTCGTATATGAAAGGGTTTCTCCCCTCCGCAACGCCTCACTCTTTACGCTAAGGTTTGATTCTTTCTCACAACTCTACTTTTTAAAACAATAAAAACTTTAGCGTACAGAGCGAGGCGTTTCGGAAGGGACAAGCCCTTTCATATACGGAATAATTTCTGTTTGTTTTAAGTTTTAGTGTCACTCCTTACTTGCAGTTAAAAAAAAACTTGTTTTTTTTTATTTCTGAACGTTTTTAAATTAATACATGTTTTGATTTTGGCTCACCGCACATAAATAATTAAAACGAAATTTGCATATTAACTTTTTTTCGGCTAAATGGCTTTCTCATAGATTTTGATACAAAAAAGGGGGTGGGGGAGGAGGCCTAGCTGCCCTATGGTTTTTGGTTACTCAAAAAGGCAACTAGAACTTTTTATTTTTTTACGAACGTTTTTATTAGTAATAAGTATACGTAACTTAAGAATTAACTTACGTAACGAACTTCTATATTTGTATATTTTTATTACGTATATGAGGGGGTTCACCCCCTAGTCAATATCTCGCTCTTTACACTAAAGCTTGAATTTCGTCCTAATTCTCTAAGAATGACCCCTGAATCGCAAAGGCCGTAGAATAAATAGTTGAAATTACTAAAAATACTTTAACGTGAAGAGCGACATATTGTGGGGGAGATGAACCCCCTTATTTACGTAGTAATTTCTGTTCTTTTTAGGTTTTATTGCTGCTCCTTATTTCCAGTTGAAATTTTTTTTTTTTATTTATTTTCTCATTGTTTTTCTTAAATAATGCTAGAAAATCCTGCAGCCCCTTCTTGGAAGTTCTCTTCCCTCATTATAAATTCCTCCATGGAAAAATACTCCCACTGGGCCCCCTCCCTCCTTCAACACGAAAAAGTCCCCCTAAAAACGTCTCTACACTTTCCAATAAGCATTTCTATATGTAAACAATGGTCAAAGTTTGTAACTTACAGCCCCTCCCCCAGGGACTGTGGGGGATTAAGTCGTCTGGAAAGACATAATTATTAGGTTTTTTGATTATGTTGAACAAAATTACTATCTCAGAATTTTGATCCGGTGACTTTGAGAAAAATGAGCGTGGGGGGGCCTAGGTGCCCTCCGGTTTTTGGTAACTTATAAAGGGCACTAGAACTTTTAATTTCCGTTAGAATGAGCCCTCTCATGATATTTTAGGACAACTGGGTCGATACAATCACCCCTGGGAAAAAAACAACAACAAAAAACAAATTAAGACGCATCCGTGATCTATCTGCTGGCAAAAATTACAAAATTCCACATTTTTGTAGATAGAAGCTGGATATTTCGACAGTAGAGTTTTTTGATACGCTGAATTTGATGGAGTAATTTTAGTTAAGATCCAATGACTTTTAGGGGGTGTTTCCCTCTATTTTCTAAAATAAGGCAAATTCTCTCAGGCTCGTAACTTTCGATGAGTAGGAGTAAACTTGATGAAACCTATACATTTAAAATCGGCATAAAAATGCAATTCTTTTGATGTAACTAATGGTATTAAAATTCCATTTTTTGAGTTTCGGTTACTATTGAGCCGGGTCGCTCCTTACTACAGTTCGTTACCACGAACTGTTTGATAATCTAGAGCTGGCCCAATTATATGGTATAATAATAAAAAGTAGGCATGAGCCTATTAAGAAATACTTTGCATCAATGATAGTACTGTTAAGACTCAAACATAGATGAGGCCATGGCGGTCAGTTGAAACTCCATTTTTATTTTATTTTATTTTTTTAGGGGGCCAAGAGTAAAGAGTCTTTATTTGAAAGTGGGCGAAAGCTTAAAAAGCCACAATTGTCCGTGTTTTTTTTTTCTTTTTTTGGCACTTTTTCTATAGCATTTTGTCTTTAAGGGTACCACAGACTACCTTTCTCCCTCCGTTTCAGTGACGTTGCTGGCAACGATTGCAACTTTTGAACCTAAATAACAGAAAAAATAAGACAAATAATTAGTTTATTAGAAAAGATAAAAGTATTAAGAAAAGATAAGTATTCCTCTTAAGAAAATTCTTGGATGTTTCTCCCCAGGTTAAACCATGGCTTTGTCTACAATATCATCTATTTTCTTAAAAGCCAGAGCTAATCTAAACGAAATCTCAGCATATATTTTTTAAATGCTTAATCTATTTTAGTTAAAGGGCTAGACCGTTAAAATACAGACTAATTAGGAATCTGCTCACACATGTGTAAGATGAAGCAAAAAAAAGGGGAAAAAAGCGCGTCACGAGACCCCAAAGAACTGTTGCGATGCATAGAAGACTCATAAAAAGATAACAAAAAACTCTCGTGAAGAAGCCCGCATATTTAGTATCTGCATATGCATTCATTAATCAAATTGCTCGGCCTAAAATTTGCATATATGCCCCCTCTTTATCAATCACTGTAACTTGTTGAATGCAACGTCTGAGAAAGTGTCTATTCTTCTGAAGTTTCAGCAATTTGCACCTGATTTCATTGAGATTTGAATTAGAAAGGCGTAGAAAAAAGTGTAATTTGATGTGTCATCACGAGTGGAGAGGGTGTCGTTGAAGAGGCTTACGATTGCAGAGCTATTCCTTCCGGTCAGCGATTTGAGTTTTATATTACTATCCCATAAAAATTTGTACGTACTAAAATTTTCTGAGGGAGGTATGCAATTCTACAATAAATTTCTAGGGCTGAGGCGGGGCAAACGTTGAAAACAGTTTCTTCTTTTTTTATCTTTTCTTCTAGGTTAATGTGAATTTCAAGTTTCTCATTCGTGGATGATCATGATCATAAATATGTTAGGAGAATAACTAAAAAACAATATGAACATCACCTCTTGAAATTATAAATTTTGAATATTCTTCTGTTTTTACCTTCCGCATTTTCTCATTTAATTATAGGTTAAAAACGTATATACCCAAAGAGTGAGTTAGGAGACCCCACACTGAAAAATTTATTTGGAAGACAAGACCTACTTAAGAAATTTATCGAAAATTGAGACTTTCAAACCAGGGTTTGGTGGCGGTTTCAGCCCCCCCCCCCCCCGTAAAAATTCATTTGACGCCCTCGCGCCAACTTTCAGGGTGAACGAATTTCAAATGTGAACTCCGGTCGTAGTATTGGGATAATCATAGTTATTCCGACTTGTTTTATATTGTAATAATTATTTTCTATTGGCACAATAGTTTGAATTTTAATTACGATGTTTATATAGGGATTTATTGCTAAAACTCATAGTCATTATGTGATGTTACATAAGCAACATTACTATTCCCAAATTTCATAGACTGTGAATCAATTTGAAAGGAATCGGGGGAAGAAATAGTCCTGAATTGATTTTTAAGGTAAAAGTAAAAAGCATTAATAGGGACTGTAGCCAAAAACAGAACGATACGCAAAAAATATACAGCATACGGCTTTGAGGTTTATATTACTTGTAAGAATTATTGGAATAACCATTACATTAGGTAAATTATAATGATTCAGTGGGATTCAGTGAAACATTAAGAGTCCTGTCTTTACAAAACTTTTTTCCTTTGTTTTCTTTACAACGAGCGTCAATTTATGCCTCCAAAAACAAGATCCTCTTTTTTAATTATTTTATTGTAGAAGAATATAGTGGTGATAATAGTAGAATATAGTAGAATACTTGGACAGAGCTGTAATAGGAACGAAAACCTCTAGCGCCACATACATTATAGGATTAGAGAGCTGAGTTGCGCAGAATTCCAATAGCATTACTCAGCTGAACACAGCTGTAATAGGAACAAAAATTGTTAGCAGCACAGACAACTACATAGCATGCCCAGCCGAACTAGAAAGTAAAATGTCCATGAAAAAACTACATTACAAAAATCATTAATTACAAAAATTGGATTAGAAATCAGAAGTTCTGTGTCCCCTTTTTAAGAGTCAAAGTGAGCGCTGGAAGTATTATTGAACGTTTGTTTGTTTCTATTTTTGTTATTTTTCCTTTTTGTAGTCATGGTCCATACGCTTTAAAGCATTAAATATCTACCTGTCTCCCTATCTATTAAGTGTATAACATTACAAGTAATCATATAAGTTAGCTTTATGATATTTAGTGCTTACTATATTCTACATATTCTACTATATTCTACAATATTGTGCCCAATATTCTCACTAAGTTTGAAACAAGACGGGTCAGTGTTCTATTTAAATCCTTTGTAACACTTTCATTTAGTATGGAGCATTCTGTAACAACTCTTATAAAGGATTTTAGTGCTCTTCAAAACTTTTGAAAACTAACTCCAGCTGTGATATTGGTATCACTGAACAAAATTAGCACTTCAACTCACTACACATACCCCTTTTGAGAGAGCTAAGATTTCCCCTTGGCTTGAGCAGTTCTTTCAAGTACCGTCGTAGGAAAAGGAATCCTGAGACTTCGGATAATATTAGAACTTCAACAAAAAGAAAGGATTAACTTTCAAAATTTGGCTAAATTTGCCGAAAGCAATGGTTTCATTGTGCGTTTTGTTTCAACATTTACTTTTCGGAATTGTTATAATGAAGACTTATTTTTTAACAGGCTACTTATCTTAGTTTTTGTCGAAAGAAGGATGGAAATCTTATTACGGTTTAGTCAGCTTTAGTTTTCTTAAAGAATCCAAATCGTTTTCGAGCTTAAAAAAAAAAGCTTCGAGTTTTACCTATAAGTGAAAACAGTTCAAAATATCAAAATGACTCATTAGGTTTCTATTATTCTTAGGAATTATTGGCTGTTTCAAGACAGTTTATAAGCGATTGTGACGCTCAGGGTACATCATTTGAATCTTGTGAGCAAGCAAACTGTAAGTCCAAGAATAAACGGAACTCGAACTCATCCCTTATGACTGAGATCGTTCTAGCCTAGTGGCTTTCCTTGTTACCAACGTGAATTCACTTTCCAAGCAGAACAGGTTTTTGACAAAGGCGATCTTGCCAATTTGCCCCATGAAACAGTTCACGTTGGTAACAAGCAGAATGTAAAGAGCAATCCCTACGAATATCAATAAAAATTTAAAGTTCTTCTACAAAGGGGAAAAAAGATAAGCAATCCCTATAAAAAAAAGTAAAGCCAAGGGGACACCAATAGCCCAGCAGCTATTGGTGTGGCGTTATGTTTTTTCTGGGTATCAGGAGCAAAAAATTTAAACAAGGGAGACTGTATTATATCGATGGTTGTAGGCTTTCAGAAAGTTCTTTTTTTCCGTATTTAGTCTCCTCGTATTTATTATAGTTCTAAATGTGACATTATAAATGGGCAAAAATTTGATTTAAAAACATAGTTTTTCTCAAATTAATCAGCTTGTCTTAACGAACTGTAAGGAAGAAGCGACCCGGCTCAATAGTGACCAGAACTAAAAACATAATTTTGACAATGATTAAAATACATCTAAGGAATTGGATTTTAATGCTGATTTCAAATATATAAAATTCATTAGGTTTAATGTTACCCATCAAGAGATGCAAGCTTGAGAAAATTTGCTTGATTTTCAAAAAAGGGAGAAACATTTCCAAACCTCAAACGATCTTAATCAAATCGCACTATCAGATTCAGCATATCAGAGTACTCTTTTGAAGAAGCTTAGAGATCCTATGTAAAAAAATATAGTTTTTTTGTCAGAAGAACGATCACAGGTACGGGCTTATTTATTTTAGTTCTGTTTTTCCCAAGGTGATCGGATCCAACCAATGATCTTAGAAGATCAAAATAATGCTCATTCAAACGAAAATCGCAAGTTCTAGTGTTCTTTTTAAGTGACCAAAAGGAATTGGAGGGCACTAGCTCCCCTCCTCTGTCCCTTTTTTCCCAAAGGCATATGATCAAAATTTTGATATAGCCATTTGATTCAGCAACGCCAAAAGTTTTAATAAGTATGTATAAGGGGATGAAAGGACCCCCTAACACCCCTAGAGTAAGGGATGCAAGTTTCACAATTTGCCCATTTTTCACATATAGTATTTGTTATTGGGAGATCTTAGGAATTTTGGGGGGAGTAGGGAGAATTCCACGGGGAGAATTTTCCATGGGGAGGGAAGTTTCCAGGCGAAAATTTCTAGTGGAGATTTTACACGGGGTTGAGGAAGGGGAGGGGATTTCCTGGCATGATTTCCTGGGATGAAGGGAGGCTACCTCTTTCTACTCTATCTCTTTACGCTAAATGACTTTTTGTCACTGTCTTTTAAGAAAGACTGCTTAAACACGATTGTCGTGGAATTTGAATCAGAATTGCTTTTAAGAACATTAAGACTTTAGCATGAAGAGGGAGTGTTAAGGAAAGGAGAGCCCTCCTCACATATGGAGCATCTTTAGTTCCATATTAAACAAAAATAAAAAGTTTTTTTAACTGAAAGTAAGGAGCGACATTAAAACTTAAAACGAACAGAAACTAATTCGTATATGAAAGGGGCGGCTTCCTCATCAACGCCTCGCTCTTTCGGATGTGGATAAAACTATTTAAAAAGGTTCTTTTCCCCGAAAAGTATCCTTATTATTCAAATTTTATACAATTTAGCCAAATCTATGTATTTTTCATTAACGAAGAAAGGATAGTAGAATTCCAGTCTGCCTTCACCCTCCCCCCAAATGTTATTTGGGCACCCATGGTAATTGAGGTACAAAAATAATGTAATTCCTCAATAGTCAGTTCCTGAAGCTTCAAACAAATGATATAATGAGTTTAAACATTTTTGTTAAAAACCAATATCAATCAAAAAGATGTAAAAGCAAAATAAATAAAAGATAGAATTATTTGTTTTTCATTCAGCTCTAGCACTGTCGGCTTTTTCTCCTTTTCTCAGATTAGAAAAACGTTGAAACAACCTCAGGAAAATTATTGATCGTCAAAAAAGAAAATAAACTCTTTTGTCTCATAAGGGGGAACCAATCGTATCCTCCCCTTGGCAATTTCTATGAATCTCCATAAGCGAAACGAGTCAGATAATGTTGCTCTGGGCTACGCTCCCATTTTTCTTTCTTTCTTGCCTGTCATAGAACATTTTCTAAGAACAAAAAGGGACAGTTTAGAAATCCTTAGAACTCGGTCAAGTGGTTGTTTAAGAAAGTACAAAGTAGAATCTTCATCGGAAAGTTTTTTTTCTTCTTTCAACTGATTGTTTTGTGAAGTCAGTTGAAAACTAAGCTTTTGTTTTCCTAAAGAGAAAGGAATTCCACCTTTTATAAGAAAATTTGAAGACACGATGCTCTAAGATGAAGTTTTCATCACTCTAAATTAAATTTTTTATTTAGTTTGATTAATTTAATTGAACTGATTTTACTCATCATATAAGAAATTGACAGTTCTAGTCCTTTTTTTATAAGTCAAAAGTGACTGGAGGACCAACCAGGAAGAGATTGAGTATTTTACGAGGGGGAATTTTCCGCGGGGGGTATTTTTCACAGCGGTATAATTTCTGGGCAGGGTATTTTCCGAGGGGGTATTTTCTGGGGGGTAAACACCAGCCACCGTAAAATCACAGTTCTAAAGCTTCTGAAGAAGTAAAAGATGCTTATTCCTTGAAGAGAAGATTAAATGTGAACTAGGGTGACACAAATAAATTCAAATATGGCAGGTTTCTTATATTTAAATTGCTTTGCTCTATCTTTCTAATAATTGAAAGCAACGTTGTATGCCCGAGAACAGAGCTGTCAATCAAACGAGGATATAGGGTTAATTACCCAAGACCTTACTATCGACATACATTTTTTTTTTTTTAAGATTTCAAACACAAATTACTTCCATGATTCTTATTTTACGGTCATACACAGAAAATATGACGTTGTCAAGTGCTCTTCCATTAACTAGAGAAATGGAGTTTTTGAGATTAAAACAAATGGAATTTCGAAACTTAAAACAAGCATAAATTAACTTATGTAAGAAATCAAACTTAAAACAAGCACGAATTGCTTTGACTGAAAATAGGAAAAAAACAGAAAATATTATGACCAATGAAGTGAAGCTTGAAAAAAAGCTCATTCTAAATAAGTCTAATGTTACGACCCCCCCCCCCTATTCTTCTCCTTCAACATAAAAAAAACTGCCACACCTAGCTTAATGAAAACAACATTAGTTTATGACAGGTTTTCCTAAGAAAATGTATAAAAATACTGCTAAAACAAGTGAAACTTAAAGAAAAAAATCTCCCGTAATCGTTTCAGTTTTATCAAACAGTTCGTGGTAACAAACTGTAGTAAGGAGCGACCCGGATCAATAGTAAACGAAACTCTAAAAAACGGAACTTCGATGCTGAAATATATATAAAAAGAATTGGATTTTTATGCTGATTTTAAATATATAAGTTTCATCAAGTTTAGTCTTTGTCATCAAAAGTTACGTGTCTGAGAAAATTTGCCTTATTTTGGAAAATAGGGGGTAACACCCCTTAAAAGTCACAGGATCTTAACGAAAATCACACCATCGCATTCTACGTATCAGAGAACCCTGTAGAAAAAATTTCAAGGTCCAATCTACAAAAATGTGGAATTTCGTATTTTTTGCCAGAAGACAGATCACGAGTGCGTGTTTATTTGTTTTTTGTTGTTGTTTTTTTACGGGGTCATCGTATCGACCAAGTGGTCCTACAGTGTTGCAAGAGGGCTCATTCTAACGGAAATGAAAAGTTCTAGTGCCCTTTTTAAGTGAACAAAAAAATTGGAGGGCACCTAGGCCCCCTCCCACGCTCATTTTTTTCCCGAAGTCAACGGATCAAAATTTTGAGATTGCCATTTTGTTCTGCATAGTCGAAAACCATAATAACTATGTCCTTGGGGATGACTCACTCCCCCACAGTCTCTGGGGGAGGGGCTGCAAGTTACAAACTTTGACCAATGTTCACATACAGTAATGGTTATTGGGAAGTGTACCGACGTTTTCAGGGGGGATTTTTTTGGTTTGGGTTTGGGGTTGAAGGGAGGAGGCTATGTGGGAGGATCTTTCCTTGAAGGAATATTTCATGGGGGAAGAAAAATTCAATGAAAAGGGTGCAGGATTTTCTAGCATTACTATTAAAAAAAAAACAATGAAAATATAAACATGAAAAAAGTTTTTTCAATTGAAAGTAAGGAGTAGCATTAAAACTTAAAATGAACAGAGATTATTACGCATATGAGGGGTTCTAAAAATACTTTAGCATAAAGAGCGAGGTATTTAGGAGGAGATAAATACTTCGCTCTTTATGCTAAAGTATTTTTAGTAATTTCAACTATTTATTCTACGGCCTTTCTGATTCAGGGGTCATTGTTAAAGAATTGGGACAAAACTTAAGATTTAGTGTGAAGAGCGAGGCATTAACGAGGGGAAAAACCCCCTCATATATATAATCAAAATATAAGAATATAAAAGTTTGTTACATTCTTAAGTTACGTATATTTTTTACTAATAAAAACGTTCGTTAAAGATTAAAAGTTCTCTTTGAGAACTTTGACTCTTTGCCACAATCCTACTTTTTAAAACAATTAAAAAATTTAGCGTAAAGAGTGAGGGATTGCGGAGGGGAAAGCCCATTTCATATTCGGAGTAATTTCTGTTCGTTTTAAGTTTTAATGTCGCTCCTTACTTTCAGTTTAAAAACAAATTGTTTTTTTTTATTTAATAGTATTTTAGGACGGCATTAATTCTCGTGTGATCACTTAAGATCACTGCCTAAATGACCCTGAACAACCGAGAGTCGAAAAAGGGGAATGTGTCTATATTTATAAGTAGGTACGGGGGTTGGGCTCTAGTTACTATCTTGAATTAGTCTAATTATACAGACCGAAAGTATACCTGCCATAAAGTCTTCCGATTCCTTTGATTCAGAATTTATAATTTGTTTTAAGCCCCATCAAACCTATAACGAGTAGACATTTTTCTGCAAATGAGAGCAGCTACTGCAGAGGCGTCAATTGGGGGAAGGGCAGGGGAAACATGGTTCCTCAAATTTTCGTCTCGCTCCCTAGACTATTAAAATAGCTTTTTTGGGGGAATTTTAATTAAAAATGCACTTTTTTGGTACTTTAATTTAAGAAAATGGAAAAACGGAGGGGGGAAAGATCCTCCCTCCTATATTTTGAAAAAAAAATTTTATGCCCCCTTCCCCCTATTATTCCGTGAACTGCGCTATTATCCCTCTGTTAAGCTACTGTTTGACTCTTGCCACAGACATTTTGAATTAAAAACACATAATACTTATCACAATGCACATGTGCTACTCCTTACGGGTCCTGAATATTTTAAGACTCAGGACAAAACTTTGACTTTGTTAGTTGTAAATGCGACTATCCGACGGAAAAATTAGTCTTGCTTAGAGGCTTTTAAACCTATTTCGGGATTAGGTTGATTATAATCGTTCGATGTGTCACCCACAAAACCTGTTGAATATAACAAATTCTTTGATTTTGTTTATCAAACCAATTGCTTAAGAAATTAATAAAATAGTTTTTGCCTTCTGACAAAATCCATCTATTGATAAAGGCCATACGGGACAAGGTGGTAGTAGGGTTCTTTTATTCTTCTTGATTAAAATCCATCGATAAAAAACTGTTTATCATCATTTACATATGCTAGAGTGACCCTTTGTAATTGAAAAGAAGCTATTTAAAAAGCTACTCAGTATGTTCAACACGAATTTTTTTCTTTAGGGTGGAGGAAACCGTTATTTTTAATCCACAAAAAGGATCGGTTACGAGGCATGCGCTTATGATTACAAGCACGATTCAGACAGCGTGCATCTCGTGCTTACGTCCGTATTGTTGTGTTTTTTATTCTTGTAATGGTCGGATTTTAAAAAAGCGTATAAATTATTCAATTTGCTGTTTTAAGTGACTGATTTAGTTAGTAAAATTGATAACTTTTTCCTAATAACTTAAAAATGAAAATCCAAAGGTACGAATGGCTGGTATGATAAGTCGATGATGATTATAACCTACTGATAAGCCTTTGTACTGAAGCTGTTCCGCATGTATATGACCTGTTGGCTCCACAAAAGCCGTGTAGTTTCCATTATTTTTTCAGATTTTCATACTATTTGCCAGTTTCAGCCATCTTCGCAAATTTGGATGTTTTTGCCCTCTCCTAAATTAAGCTCCTACATAGGTGTAAATACAGATCCAGAGCAAAATCTTAGGGGGGGGGGGAAATTAACATAAGTATTGTTTTGAAATGTAGATGCATCAAAACTTGAGGAAAATTATGCTAGATTTTTCCCAAAGGAATTGTCTAAGAATAGTTTTAAGTGTACTCCTGTACTAGCCATCCTAGCCAAATGAATCAGTTCACTGGATTTAGGATCCTTTGTCCGATTGGACGAGGGTTCAAATCTTAGTGTACCCAATTATTTAACTTAGGACGGGGTCAGTGGCGAGACTGTGTAAGCTTAGTCAGAGTCGGCCTAACTCTAAATGGGTATCTGGGGAAATCAGTGGAAGGTAAACAGGAAGGGTGTGCGCAAGTACAGGATGACTGGCCCCTATCCCCCATTGCACCTCCTGGCTGAAGGGTCTTGAAACGTAGATATGCACTGCCGATTAAGACCTTAAGGGTCTAGTGCCGCATCTTTTACCTTTACCTTTTTTACTCGTTTAGCGACTGAGCATCAAGCAAGAAGCTTTACGAGAAATATGATTCCTTTTAATCGTCTAGGTGTACAATGAACGAAAGGTGAGTATGTGACCAGGATGCGTTTTACGCAAGAAGGATGATAGGTTACCAAAAATTGCGGTTTTTAATAAACTAACTGGTGGCAAACGAAAATCAAGAATACCTCATACAGGGAGGTAAAGTTTCATGTAAAATAGTATGGTTGCCTATATAATTGCTCTAGGGCATTTTTAATGAAATATTGAAACCTGTAAAAAATGATATATTAATTATTGCCACAACTTCTTGAATTTTAGTCTTTATTCCAAATTTCGTCCTCCAATTTGTTTGTGCTTCATAATATAGATGAGAAATGTTTGCTCCAAAGTTTTTTTTTTCAGGTGCTGAATAGATAACCCTTAAAACGCTTAATATTTCCATAATATTAGAGGGATTACCATTAATATTCCTTTGAATTTATGAGAAGAGCAGTCCTTTGATATTTCTCATTTTTGAGGTGTCAAATATTTGGTCAGAGAACAGACTTCAGATTCAGATTCAAAAGCAAGCAAGAGTAAAAGAAAGAACCACCGATTACTCGTCATCGGGACATTCTAAAATAAAGCTAGCGATAATTAATCTAAAATAACTAAAATAACGGTCAAATACGGCTAAAATAACGGTAGCGAATTAAAAAAAAACTCTTTGTGAAGTTTCAAAACAAAATACATCGAAACATATATGAAATAAAAAATGTATCTTATTTGGAAATAAACGAGAAGTTAGCTATAGCTGTTTTGATTTATTTTTGAACAAATTTTAGTAGCCATGTCTTCCCTTTTACATATAACAAAGTTCGTGATCTCACTTTGACCATTTCGCAAATGCAATATGCCATTCACAAACCATTTAAAGTTTGTCCGTTTCGCTAATACAAATGCAACCTGAGGGAGAAAAAGCAGTATCTTTTAAACTCAAAGGAGTTAAATAAAAAAAATCATTTTAGGTAATTAGCGTGTTTATTTGACAACAGTGTCAATGATTATGTGTAGGATAATTATTGAAGCACAGTGGTTCTGCTGACTTTATAAAAACTGTATTATAATACTTGTTCCATTTTTTTTCTTTTTTTGTAGGAGAGAGACCATATAAATGTCATGTGCCAGAATGTGGACGTGCTTTTATTCAACTAAGTAACCTTCAGCAACATTTGCGGAATCATGATGCGCAACAAGAAAGAGCAAAAAATAGGCCCTTCCAGTGTCATGTCTGTGGGAAAGGTTTTGCAACAGAGTCATCACTCCGCACCCATGCATCGAAGGTACGTAATGAGACCTATCCCTGTCCAATGCCCCTATGCCAGCTAAATCTTATATTTTTTCCGTTTTCGTCACCGTCATCAACAAAAGCCTAATTTTTCAAACCGCTCACGAGTGTGGACGGTGAGTAAAGGACAACTGCTTGTCAATAGTAACTAAAACTTATACTAACGGAAGATAGAAAACAATGCTGATTACAAATATGCAAAATTCATTTAGCTTAATGTTTCGCTTTGAAGTTTATAAAAGTAATAACGAAGGTTTTCTTTTAAGGGGAAAACAAAAATAAAACAGTTCAAAATAGGGATGAAACCTTTTAATTGGCAGTGAACAGATATAAAATTATTTAACTGGATATTTCGAACACATATACAGTGTTCATCATCAGCAGTAAAACTCTGATGATGTTCTCAACACCGATTATCTGATGATCTGATCAGAGTAAAACTCTGAATAAGCTTTACTACTGATGATGAACACTGTATAAAAAAGGTAAAAAGGTAAAGGATACGGCATTAGACTTTACAGTCCCTACCGGCGGTGCTGATCTCCGTTTCTTGGCCCTTCAGCCAGGAAGTGCAATGGGGGGTTGGGGGCCAGCCATCCTGTGCTTTCACACACCCTTCCTGTTTACCTTCCCCAGATTTCTCCAGGTACCCATTTAGAGCTGGGTCGACTCTGGCTAAGCTTACAGAGTCACGCCACTGACCCCCGTCCCAACTGAAGAATTGGGTACACTGGGATCCAGTTAAATAATTTTATATCTTTTCACTGTCAATTAAAAGGTTTCATCCCTATTTTGAACTGTTTTACTTTCGTCATGGAAAGGCAGTGTGGTCTTCGAAGTTATCTAAGGAGAAAACAACCCCAATACAGGGTAGCCTATAGGGTTATAGATTTCTACACCATCAATTTTAACTTGTCCGTTTATCCGACAAAGCTGATTTCTATATTTAGTCAGCAAAAATTTAAAATGTCGTGAATTCCTTTAAAAGCGTAGTTCTGAACATATTGTTGCTGTTACACCTCAAGATCATATCTGACATTTTCACACGTCTGAGGCAATTCCTTTAAATCTTTTGTAAGGCTGCTCTCAAAGGAACAATCCGCAGAGTAATGTGGATAAGGATAATCACGAAAAGTGATTGAACACACATTCCCGTACTGATCCTTCCTTTGAATACAGTTCAGAAAATTTTTTTGGTAATTTTTTCAGAAGATTTTAAATTTCATATTCGATCTTTATGTCTAATAATGACAATATAGGCTCAACAGCTATTACATAGCATAGACGTCAACTAATTCTATGGGGATAGTGAGGATAAAGCCTAAAAAACTGTATTATAGGTTAAAATTTTCAAACTTTCGTGGTAATCCTTCAGATCAATCAGAAGGAGGAGGGAAAATCCTCCGACCTCCCCAAAGGCAAACAAAATAAAAACATTTTTAGGATAAGCATTAAGAGTGACTTCAGAGGATCAGTCTCTTTTCTCTTGTTAAAAAGGAAATTTGACTTCAAATTCAAGGATTAATTATTTGATCCTACATTTATAGGGGAGGACAGATTTTGAGGGATTAACGGGCATCCCCAAAATTACGATTCGGAGGGAAATTCCCGCTGCATATAAATTTTGAAAATTATACTCTTTAAATTCACCATTTGGTATTTGAGGACCCCTTCCCCTTTTCTTGACATTTCCAGGTTACAGCTTTCTAAGAGGTAAATTTTTGGCTCATATTGCGACAAAAAATTTGTAGTTTCTAAGTTACTTAATATGCATAGGTTAAACAAAAAGCAGTTACAAAAAGACATAATTAAAAAAATAAACAAAAGAATAAAAGCGAAAGTTAAACAAAAAGAAAAGATTTCGTTTCACATGAAATTAAGAACCTATAAGACTGTTCCATACCTTAAGCTAAATGTATACCTCATAATTCAAGGTTTTATAAGATTACGGTGGAGGAGGGGTAATTCTGGAGGAGGACTCTGAAACGCCAAAATGTGAGCTTTAGTTCACGATTTCGAGTCATCTCTGGAGTGACAAAAAGCAAGCTTCAGGTCAAAATTTTGGAATTTTTTAGGCTCTTTTGGATACCTACTAATCTTGGAGGGTGCTCTTTACCTGTGTCCGAATGCGAGCATGCTAACGTAATATTCTATTTCACAATGAATGTGGTTTGTTTCACTTCCCACTGTACCTGAGCCATGACTATAAAAATCATAAACTTAAAGTTAAAAACTTTGCGTAAATTATAAATGAATTTCCTATTTTTCTTTCTTCTTTCTATCTCCTTTTTTTTTCCAAGCTTATTAAGATGTTCTAAGCACAGTAAAACAGCTTGCATGGTGCATGATGCATTTTTTTTCGATTCGTGTTTGTAACGCCATCTATAAAAACAAACTATAGATAGCCCTGCTAGCTTAATTCCAAACGGCGGAAACAAACGATAGCAGTGGTTACGAATGATTTACGTAAGGCCCATAAAAAAAGCTTCATCAATAAATTAGAAAGTAAATATTGCTGTTATTTTGAAAACTGGCTGTATAAATTTTAAGTCATTACCTTTTTCATGATTCAAGTTTAATTCGTGATAAATGAATGTGATGATGTCTGGGGTTAAGTTTTGTCAAAGCCCTTGAGGGGGGGGGGGCAAATTTGGAGTCGTTTTTTTCAAGTCAAGTGAAAAAAAAAATGAGCCATATAGTGCAATAAAGGTGAAGGTATACATACTAAGAAAACTGATCTGTGGATGCCTGATTTCTGTGGATTGTTGACAAGATTTCTGAAAGCGCTAAATTTCAAAAAGAGGGGGGATGTTGTGGCCAGGGGCAGTTCCCCTTCCCCATACAAAATTACACCACTGGTCCAAGTCTTCAATGAAGTTTGTACAGAAGCAAATAAACCATTTAGCTATTTATTTTATAAACATGTTATTTTATAAAAACTAAAACTAATCTTAGAAATATTTTACCAAATAATAAAAAAGTGTTCAAATGACAGTTTCTTAAATAGCTTTGATTTTCTTGCGCTCCATCAATGCAATCATAACTATATAACTAATTCTCAAACATAAGGATTTACTAGTTTAGTTATCGTTATAATAATTGCAGAAAAAACATTCAATGTTTTGAATGTGTGCTTTTAATGAAATTTATGCTTTCACTGACCTTGATTGAAAGATTAATCCAATAGATTCGTGTGAGGTCACATCACTTAATCACTGACCATCAGATGATTCAAGTTTTGAGAAAACTGTTTCGTGTTGAAAGTTCTCAGTGAAGAATGACAAAGACCACACTAACTTTCCATAGTACAAATAAGAGAAGGTAAAACAACAAGGAACTATTTTTAAACAGTAAAGTTTTTCTAAATGAAAAAGTCCAAGCATCATAACTTGAAGGGAGTTTAACCAGGATTGACAAATAGACACGAAATAAAACGATTTAATTAAATAAATAAATCAGGAGCGTATTTTTAACGTCATTCTTGCTCTTTTTACAGCTAACTTAAAAGTTTTTTTTTATACAAGTTCATTGGTATGATTTTGCAATGTAAAATGTTATATGATTTTTAATCATTTCTTGCTTGAATTTTGAATCTTCTCAGTCGGCAGTGGGTATTCTACGAAGAGCCATAAGACAATTAGGATTCATCCTACAATTTTGCTCTACAGGGAGAAAAAAACTTTTATTTTAAGAATTTGTTAGCATCTAAGAAATATCAAGACGCCAGTATTATCCCTCAATGAAATAGTAGCATCTAACTTAAAAATGATTCGAAATTGCGGGATAATTAGACATATCACAAGTAAATGCTATATATGACCCTACTACCACTAATGTACTACCACTAAGCACAAAAGCTCTTTTCAGGAAACTTCCAACTTTATTCCTGTTTTCTATAGAAAAAAAAACAGCAGTAAAAAATAGTGCGAAACGTACTAACAAAAAATTGTGCTACTTTATTCTCATTAAATATAAATATCATCCACTAAAGCAAAAAAAAATTCCTTGTCTCTTATGAATAAAAATTTAGAAGACCTTATTACTTTAAAACAGCCTTTTCTGTACTAATCTATAGGGAAAAATATTAGAAACCAATTTTTGTTTATATACAGTAGAAAACAAATTAAGGACGTAGACAACATCGAATTTGGAAGTTTGGGGAAACCCAAAATACTATTCATAGTGCTAGGGTAGATTTAAGGATACTTTAAGTAGCTAAATGGGGATACCTGAGACGCTGATCATTGGCGTCAATTCACGAAAATTTAGGGCAGATGTATTTTTAAATATCTAGAGGGGGGTCGATCCACTTTTTAATTTTTTCAATGAAATTACAGAAAAAGGCATTTTCGATTATAATACCCCAAAAAATATATTTTCCTAAATCTGTTGAGGGGATCTAGACGGCAGCCCCCCCCTCCCTTTCTAATTGGTACCACTGTCTTTGGCTACTCAAGGTAAAATTTAAATGTCTAACATAGAGATATAGGAGTGAAAGTTTAGCAAAAAACCCGTGAAATGGTTTCTTAGCATCTAAACCTTCAAAATTATATTAAACGACAGGTTTTTCTTTGCGGCTTATTGTCCGTTAACTTCCAATGTGCACAATCACAATTAATCCTTTGTTGATCCCTCCAATTAAACAGACGAAGCCCAAGACATCCTTACAGAATCGCAAACATCCAATTCATCAAACAAGAAACAACAACTTTCTCAGGCCAGGATTTAATATCCCATGAGATTGTCATCAAGAACCTTTTGTCGTTATTGCAAGGAATATTTATCCTACAAGGGACTTGGAAATTTGCAATAGTCAGGTTTAAAGCATTTCTATGTAAGGTTCGGATGTTTCCTCTATGTCCATTTCGGCTGAAATAAATAGGGATTAGTAATCTTTGAGAAAATCAGCCTCAAGTTGTGCCTTGTCCCTAACAATCAGCTAGTTTACTAAACAGTTTTAGAAAGGCTCCAAGACTGAAAAGGGTTTGTAGCTAGGATTTCAGTCTTATTTGTAGTATAATTAAATAAATGAACAATTAATTGCATTAGCATAAATAAAAAAGGCCAAATACCTGATCACAAGTCCTACAGGGAGAAGCAACAACCAACCAAACCACATTTTTAAATTTTAAAAGAGAAAAATTCTTCTCTATAAACTACTTTCTAAACATCGGTTTTTTAAACAAAATAATTGAAAAAAAGTTCTTTTAACTGAAAGTAAGGAACGATACTACAA
Organism: Artemia franciscana; assembly: GCF_032884065.1. Classification (NCBI taxonomy): domain Eukaryota; kingdom Metazoa; phylum Arthropoda; class Branchiopoda; order Anostraca; family Artemiidae; genus Artemia; species Artemia franciscana. The sequence continues at coordinate 31,567,368 of NC_088870.1, forward strand.
CTTAAAACGAACAAAAATTATTCAGTATATGAAAGGGGGTATCCCCTCCTCAACGCCCGCTCTTTGCGCTAAAGTGTTTTATTGCTTTAAAAAGTAGACTTGTGAGAAAGAGTCAAACTTTAGCGTAAAGATATACGGAATAATTTCTGTTCGTTTTAATTTTAATGTTGCCCCTTACTTTCAATTAAAAAAAAAATGCTTTTTATTTGAATTCGTGAATGGTTTTTAAGTAATGCAGGTTTTGATTCTGTCTCACCATACATGAATAGTTAAAATTAAATTTGCATATTAATGTTACTTTTTTTGGCTAAATTGCTCTCTCAAAATTTTGACCGGACGATTTTGAGGAAAAAGGGGCGGAAGAGGGGGCCCAGCTGTCTCCCAAACTTACGAATTAATTTACTCAACGAACTTCTATATTCGTATATTTTTATTACGGATATGAGGGGTTCGCCTCATTGTCAATATATCGCTCTTTACGCTGAAGTTCGAATTTTATTCCTGTTTTTTAAGAGTGACCCCTGAATCACAAAGACCGTTTAATAAGAATAAATAACTATTTTGAAATTACTAAAAATAGTTTAGCGTAAAGAGCAAGGTACTGAGGAGGGCACTAACCACCTCATATACGTGATAATTTCTGTTCATTTTAAGTTTTAATGTTGCTCCTTACTTTCAGTTGAAAAAACTTGTTTTTTATATAATTTCTCATTGTTTTTTAAATAATGTTTGAAAATCCAGCGCCCTCTTCACGGAAATTTCCTTCCTCCTTGAAAAATTTCTCCATGAAAAGATACTCCCACGTATTTGATCTTATTTAAACTTATTTTGATCCAGCTGTTCATGGCAATGAACAGAAAGTAAAGATCGATCCTTGTAAATAGTAGCCAAAACTGAATATCAGAAGTTTCAAAACGATATATACATAAAAATCTGTTTTTTATGTTCATGGCAAATATTGAACATTGAAAGCTATTGGCTTAAGAAATGCTTCCGTAATTTCACATGAAAATGAACCCCTCAACAAAACAATTTTACCCCTAACCTCTTCTCATTGAGAGGCACGCGCTTAGAGTAGAGGCTGATAAGTGACAACTCTCTTCTTGTTGTGGAAACGATATTTTTAGCAGAAAACGTTTAATTTAAGGGGCCGCTGATTTCCCGCCAACTAATGTACATCTCGGAACACCAAATGTGCTGCACAATTCTGCCACACTTGGTACGTTTCTGATACACTCTGCACAATCCCCAAAAACGCTTGGCACAGTCCGCAAAAAGCTTGCCACAGTCTCCAAAACACTTAGCACAGTCCTGCCATGCTTGGCATGTGCCACCTGGTGTACATGATTTTTGAGATATAGTGACTGCTTGGCAAATTTTAAAAGCCAAAGCATCCTGACAAGAAGTTTGAACTTTACCTTAAAGAACGTGGAGCTGGGGAGGTTTAGAGCACCCTCACATTTAAAATAATCTTGTTTATTGTATAACACAGGTACGTATAATATGCCAACCTTAAAGCATTATTGTAAAAATTAAACTTTAGCATATATTGTAAGAGTTAGAAAGATAGTGAAAGAATGGTATCTCTTCCGTGTATTAAGGATGGCCATGAATATAAAAAAAAGAAAACAAAGTACACTTAAAAAATAAAATTTCAATTAAAAGTAAATAGCGGTAAAACTCTCTTCGGACGAATTTTTTTTCTTTCTGTTGTCTCTCTGTATCAAAAATGAATGCTCTAAAACAAGAGCAAAGTAATCAAAAGTGTATATTTTTAGCATAGTGTTGCGGCAGTACTTCCTTTAACCAATAATATTTTCAGTTCAAATTTTTGAAAGAAAATTGGCTAATAAAATATTTGTAATTACCAACTCTCTGCATTTATTGCATTCTAAAATGCTTTCCGAAAAGCACTAGCCAAAGTACAAGCACTAGCAAAACGTCCTAGAAGCCCCGATAAAAGTTTTTAGATTCTTGGAACACCTCGACAAAGATGTTGTCAGACGGCAGGAATTCAACACAAACTAAAATGGGTCATTATTTGTAGTAATTAAGATATTCCTTGAAAATCCTCAAGACACTTTTATTAGCTACTGATACAAATCTCAGATGCAACGCTCTAGCATTGCATGTAGTAAAGAGCATTGCTTATGTTCAATATATTTTGTCCCCAGAGCCAGGTAACATGGAAGGGGTAGTGGTAGAAATTTTGGAGGGTGCTCATTTGATTGGAAACTAAATGTTTCAGCCTCTTTTGAGAGTCGCAATTGACTGGAAAGCATCCATTCATCCTCCCCTGTTTTTTTGCTCTTCCCTTTAATAAAATATTCCCTCTGATAAAATATTTTAGATAACTATTTTGTTGAAAATAGTCGAAAAGCTCAATGAATAAGCCTCCAGGAATGGCACAACGCCCAAATATTCCAGAGCAAGGGCCCTAAATAACACAAACTGATATTTGCTTAAACAGCTGTTTCGTAAGGAAAAAAGGGGGCTGTGCAGTTTCTCGGGAACTAGTAAGGGTATTAAGTTGAAGATTCTAGTGATTGTGTCAAACGTTAACGTGTCTAAAATTAACGCCTTCAGGGATGGTGTTGGGGGGGATGGTGAAGAGGCAATATGTGCATCTAAAGTTGTCACAATCACGTATCCGCAATATCTTAAGAATGGTTAAGGGTATTAAATTGAAACTTTCATTAAGTATTAAGTTGGTGTTAAGCGAATTAAGTTGAGGGAATATTTAGAGGGTTAAATTAACTAAATCAAAAGATTATATGTGCTTCCCGGTTGTCCAATGGCTCAGTTACAGCTATGGATATTAAGTTGAAACTTTCAGCGAATGTTGAGGGGAAGGCTTAACTGGATATAAATGATACTATGTACGCCCAGGCTATTAAAGAGAGCATATCTTAGGATCCACTAGAGGTATTGACTTGAAGCCTTAAGGGAATTTAGAGGGGATTCTAAATCAGAACATACTAGGTGCTAAAATGAAACTTTTAGGGATTATTTTGGGGAGGGGGGGTGATGATCAACGGTAGGGGCTGACGTTGACTATTTTAGAAGTTCTTACGATGGAGTTAAAGGTACCTCAAAGTTTGACCTTGGGGAGAGGCCGAGGTAAATGAAAAGACACAGTGAGTAGGCACAGTGAGTAGACACAGACCCAGGTCATAAGAACTGCGTATCTGCAATATCTTCAAAATAGCTAGGAATGAAAGTTAAGATTTAAAGATACCTTTAGGGAAAGGAAGGGGAAGGATGGGGTAAGAAATTTTCGAATTTTTTCGGTGGTGGGAGGGAACGAGGTAAAAATAACTTAATGCGTCTCTGGCCATTCAAAATATTTTTGCTTTGTAAGCTCCTAAGGGACTTAATATCCGTACAGTTAAGTAATCAGGTGTATCAAACAGCGCCGACACCTTCGAGGTTGTCAAAATGGTGAATTTAAAATAACTCGAGAACAATTCAGGATATCCAGTTGAAACTTTTATGGAGGGTTTAAGCAGGGACGCATCTCCAGGATTTTTATTGGGGGGAGGGGGCAAAAGGGGTCCATATCCGGATATTCAAGGGGAATGGGATACATAATAATTTTTTCTCCACATTATTGGGGGATCTCCACGATATGGATCTCCACATCCATATCGCCATTTGCGCTTTATTGAAAACTAAATGTATTTTGACATTGGCGTTTTTGTAATTATAACTTTGAAAAATCAAAAATGTTTCCGATTACCAAGAATTAAAATCATTGTATATCAAACTATCAGTCTACTTTCATTATTTCTTCCAAGTCATACTGATTATTATGGCCATTTTACTTATTTTTTTATCGTTATTTCACTAAATGAATCTACACTGCTAAAAACACATTATAATTTCAATCAAAACCAAATAACTCTTAACCAATTTAGAGGAGCGAGGAGGAGTGACCCCCCTGATTTATAAACCTTGATCATACTTTTAGTATTATTTTGTTGCTGTATTGTTGTTGATCTTACGACAAATACAAACACACTGCTCAAAATACAAATCGTGATCAATAAAGCGACGCTATACCCTTTAAAGGCTTTAGAGGGGGTAGCTATATCCCCTTCTGTGGTATTTTCTATAAGTCTTAAGTATATTCAATTTTGGATGAGTTTATTCGTCAGTAGCTGTATATGTTATCTTTATGTTTGATATAGTCATTTATTTTGATTTCTGTTTGTTTTAGGCTTGAATTACTATAGTACTTTATTTCCTCTCGTCTTTGGTTTTAATTAAATAAAAAAAAAGTTTTTTAACTGAAAGTAAGGAGCGACATTAAAACTTAAAACGAACAGAAATTACTCCGTATATGAAAGGGGCTTTTCCTCCTCAACCACTCTTTACGCTAAAGTTTGACTCTTTCTCTTAACTCTACTTTTTAAAACAGTAAAAAACTTTAGCACTTTAATGTCGCTGCTTACATTCAGTTAAAAAAAAAACTTGTTTTGTTTTATTTAATTTCTGGACATTTTTGAATTAATGCCTGTTTTTATCTTGGCTCTCCGCACATAAATAATTAAAACCAAATTTGCATATTAATTTTTTTGGCTAAATGGCTTTCTCATAGTTTTAATCGGAAGATTTTGAGAAAAAAGGATCGAGGGAGGAGACCTAGTTGCCCTCCAATTTTTTTATTACTTAAAAAGGCCACTAGAACTTTTAATTTCTTATGAATGTTTTGATTAGGAAAAAATATACGTAGCTTACGAATTAACTTACGTAACGAACTTCTATATTTGTTATGTTTCTATTGCTTTCTATTGCCTATATGAGGGGGTTCACCCCCTTGTCAATACCTTGCTTTTTACACTAAAGCTTAATTTTGTCTCAATTCATTAAGAATGACCCCTGAATCGCAAAGACCATAGAATACATAGTTGAAATTACTAAGAATATTTTAGCGTAAATAGCGAGGTATTACAAAGAGGTAAACCCCTAATATGCGTAATAATTTCTGTTTATGCTGCTCCTTACTTTCAGTTGAAAAAGCTTTTCATATTTATTTTTTCATTGTTTGTTTAAATAATGCTAGAGAATCCTGCACCCCCTTCACTAAAAAAATGACAAATTTCTCCATGAAAAGATCCTCCCACGTAACCCGCCCCCCTCCTCAACTTCTCCCCTCACCACCAAACCAAAAAAATCCCCTAAAAACGTCTGTACACTTCCCAATAACTATTACTATATGTAAACACAGGTCAAAGCTTGTAAGTTGCAGTCCCTCCCACGGGGACTGTGGGGGAGTAAGTCGTTCCCAAAGACATAGTTATTAAGTTTTTCGACTATAGTGAATAAAATGGCTATTGCTTGCGACATTCTAGAACCACTGAGTCGATACAATCACCCGTGGGAAAAGAACAACCAAAAAAAAAACAAAAAAAAAAAACAAATAAATACGCATCCGTGATCTGTCTTCTGGCAAAAATTGCGAAATTCCACATTTTTATAGATAGGAGCTTGAAACTTCTATAGTGGGGTTCTCTGGTACGCTGAATCAGATGGTGTGATTTTCGTTAAGATTCTATAACTTTTAGGGGGTGTTTCTCCCTATTTTCTAAAATGAGGCAAATTTTCTCAGGCTCGTAGCTTTTGATTGGTAAGACTAATCTTGATGAAACCTAGATATTTAAAATCAGCGTTAAAATACAACTGTTTTGATGTAACTATTGATATCGAAGTTCTCTTTTTTTAAGTTTCGGTTACTACTGAGCCGGGTCGCTCCTTACTACAGTTCGTTACCACAAACTGTTTGATATGGCTCCTTACTTTTCTTTGAAATGTTTTGTTTCTACGGAATTTTTTCGATTAATATGAGAAAATTCTTGTTAATGCTTCGGATTATTGTCGTTTAGAGGTATATTGCGGGGCTAAATTGATGTTTTCGTGCTCAAAGATTGGACAAAGAAAAGACAAGAATCGGTAGCAATGCAATTTTTTTTCTTTTTAAACCTTTGCATTTTATTTAATACCACATGAGACAGGTTTTTTTATTTTTTTATTTGAACTTCAAAACTTCAAAATATAGGCTTTTTTATTTCATTGCTTTAAATTTGTAACCTTTGTTGTATTGTCTATCAAATATAACGTTTAATTTTTATGCCACGTTCAAAATATTACCTTTTCGTCTCTGAAATAGAAATTATGGAAGGTGTGAAATTTAGTTGAGCAAAATAGGACAATTGCGACTATGTAAGCCCAGTTAAAAAATAAATTACCATGGGTTGTACATAGACAGTAAAGTTAAAAAGTATATTCGTAAAGATCAACAAGTGGCTTGTAGGAATGTAAAACCTCTATTCCTAATTAATTTCGCTGACATAAAACGAAAAAAAAATAGTTTATGTTAGCTTAGTGTGAAAGGACTTGTTAAAATATGAAAGGCTGCACCCAACGTAATACAGCTTAACGACTCAGCATAGAAAATACGTAAGTAGCGTTAAAGCCTCGGTTGTTCGTTACATAGTTCATATCGTCATCTGATGTTTTGAATTTTTTAAGCATAGAATCTTTTTTTTACTCTGTATTTGTTTTTTATTTTGTGGAGAGAAATAAAATTAATGTTGTTACTACTAATAAAATGTAAAAATACATCGTTTTTGGCTTAAGCGGCTTTCACACTTTGCACGTAATTTTTTCCGCTGAGTAGTTAAGATGTATTAGACATCACTTAAACAGGTCATTCCCTACTAATCTTACGTGAAAATCCATAAAAACATCAGAATCATTTTCTAAAATTACTGTAAGCATTGTCAAAAATTAAAATGTGGAATGAAGATGCCCTCCAATGGTGATTTTATGACGACTGCAGCATGATGGGAATTTCTCATCGATAAATTCTATTTTATTGTTACTATGTTGACTTTTCCACAACATTACACAAACTTACGTAAGTAAAATCTTTGTGTGGAGCTTAAGCCCTGAGTCGCTAATTTGAAAAACAATCTTCAAATTGGATACTCTTCAATGCACTAGCATCAACAGTACTGCATTAACTCTCTTCTTTTTGGTTGTGCGTTTTAACTAAAATGAGTTCAACGCATTTTCGTAATATAATTTTCACTGATTAAATTATTGTACAACTTTCTCGTTGGAACTTTGTATGCCAACTGAAAAATGCAATCGAATGTTCTATATGAACTGATGATAGTCGTTTTTGTTAGTTTATTTGTCTGTTTTCTTCTTTTTTTGCAAATCTACATAGAATGAGGCATTGCGAAAAATTAACAGAATTGAGCTAAAATTGACGACAAAAAAGAAGCATGGCTTTGTTTTCAGTCTGTAGCAAATATAGCGCATCAATCATCTTTTTAAACTGTTTAACTCAGCCAAAAACAAAACTATAAATAAATAACCAGTTGTATTTGCCCATAAAAATTCAAGACATAGTTTTTTTTTTCTACTAAACAAGCAATTTTTAAGAAATTACTTCCCCATGCCATCAGTGATGAAAAAAGAATTCGATAACCAAAATAATTGCAAAATAAATCAACACCAAGAAAAGTGTAAATTAAAGACGTTAAATTCATGTTGAGCAGCGTAATAAGACATTGATTCTGATTTAGGGTTGATACTTAAGCATTAAGTAATGGGTAACGAAAGGAATCTTTACCCAAGTAATTTTCAAAAAGTCTTAAAGGAGGAAACTTCAGGGCCGTCGAAGGCTGAATAAGAAGTATAAAACCGTGGAGAATTCAACTGCATTTAGGATACTCTCTATCAATTGCAAAAGACTTGTAATGTTATTTTGCAGGCTCCTTTACGACCCAGGACGCTGTAATTTTTCGGGGTCCCTTACGACCTAGGACAGTTTGTATTAACCTCTTCTTACCAACAACTGCCAAAACTAGGGTGTTTTTATTCTGTTAAAGATAGTACAGTAAAGAAAACCGTATTTTTCTTCCATAAACTTTTCTAAGAATGAAAAAGAAACAATAAAATCTGCTATCAAGACCCCAAGCCCAGATAATACCCCTCCCCCTTTTCTCTATTAAAGTGTCTTCCTAATTCCCAAGTCGCCGAAATTCAAGTGACGTGAATCGAGTTTTCAGTCAGTTTTATATTATGAATCAAAATATTTAGACAAGTATAGTTAATCTGATTCGTGCTTTAAGAAAATAGCCGCATGATTTTCTTATTTTATTGAACTTTGATAAAAACTCATCTGCGGAATTAATACATATAGGCCTTATTGTAGTTTTGAAATGAAAATAGACGATATTTCTGGAATTAAAGCTTGTTTTTAGACGTCAAGATCATTGTCAAGATCATCTTGACAATGATCATCATTATGTCAATGATGGCATAATGTCAAGATCATCATAGCAATATTTATGTGAAAGTCGTGTTATTACAAGACTATCTCTATTTTGAATCTTTTTTACAGTTACATAAATTTGTTATTACAAAAGAAAACATCTATGCAAGTTTTTAGGTTAAAAAAATAATAATAATAAATAGTAAAATTACTTTTATTTTGAGCTAATTTTAATTACTCGTCTCTAGTCAAACAGGTTAGCCTGACAAAACTAGTAAACCTTTCAACCCCCCTCCTCCGCAAAACGTTGCAAAGTTTTGGATATTTTTCATTGTTTGTTTTTCTAAAGTATGGTTTAACGTGTTACTAATTTGATTTCCATACGATTTGATTTTCATACGAATATCATGTCGACCACATCAAAGTAATGTAAAATCAACGCTTTTGTACCTCCCAGTATGCTCAAGATGCCCTCACACGTACATAATTGTATTGATACATTCCGCTTTAATCGCTTGAATTCACACGGAATGGCTTGGGTATTCACACAATTTTTATAAAAATTTTAAGATTTGCATATGAACTAGTCTTTCTCTGTGGTCTCGGAATTTTTTAGAAATCAAAATTGCTCATCACGTACGAATACCTCCGTGGGAAAGGGTTAGGGAGAAATAAAAGGTTTAATAGGTTCTATATACATTTTAAGGGTATTATAGACCGTTCGTGGTGCTCCCATTGGCACTTAATAGATGGTAGACTCAGTTAAATACGTTCTAAAATATAATGTGAATAACTGTAATTGTAAAAAGGAAGCTTGAATTTCGTTCCAATTCCTTAAGAATGATCCCTGAATCACAAAGATCGTAGAATAAATAGTCGAAGTTGCTAAAAGATACTTTAACGTAAAGAGCGAGGTATTGAGGAGGAGATGTATGCCCTTATATACGTAATAATTTACGTTCGTTTTAAGTTTTAATGCTGCTCCCTCCTTCAAGTTGAAAAAAAACTTGTTTTTTATTTATTTTCTCATGATATTTAAATAATGCTATAAAATCCTGCGCCCACTTCATGGAAATTCTCTAGCCTCATTATTCATCCAAGGAGAGACCCTCCCGCGTAACCTCCTCAACTCGATCCACCTTTCCTCCCCCAACGTGAAAAATTCCCCCTGAAAACATCTGTGTACTTCCCAATAACCATTGTTATATGTAAACAATGGTCAAATTTTGTAACTTTCAGCCCCTCCCCCAGGGACATTGGGTGATTAAGTCGTCCCCAAAGACGTAGTTATTAGGTTTTACGACTAGGCTGAACAAAATGGCTATCTAAAAATTTTGGTCCGTTGACTTCGGGAGAAAATAGCGACGAAGACCACAATGCCTTTCCATAACAAACAAATACAACGTAGAAACAATAGGGAAAGTTTTTTCAAGACAATGGAAATTATTTATGTAGATATTTCGGCCCTATGTCCAAGGGCCGTCTTCAGCACAATACAATACTATATATATATATATATATATAAAAGAACTTACATCAAATTGTGAGAATTAAAACTGAATATAAAAACACTTATTAAAACATTTTTTTTTTAAATGTAGCCCTAGCATCCTTACTTCAGCGAAGTTCAACCAGGACTGGCGAAAAAATGAAATGAAGAAATATAAACTCATTCAAACTAAAGAGAAATAAAATGATTAGATGCAATTTCTTAAAGCTAATCTTGCTTGTTTAGCAGCCTGTCTCAAAGGCCTTTTCGTAGTTGGTTCAGTAATATTATAAATTGGTTTAGTAAAATATTTTGTTAGATCATTTTTAATTAAATTTGAGTATAAAGAATTTAGTGAGTATTCCCCAAGTCCCTGTTCAAAGAAATATTTTTATTTATTTTGAGATTAATTTCAATTGATTCTCGAACCACCTGTTTTATTCCCAAATCATTACTAATGAGTGAAGAGTTTTCAAAATGTATCATGTGGGACGGATTATTAAATATATGCGAACCTAGAGCAGAATCAAAGGAGTTGTTGGAACCATTTGAAATTAAGGCCTTGTCTATGTCATTTTTATGCTGTTGTAACCTTTTGTCTAGATTCTGATGGGTCCTGCCGACATAGTATTTTCCGCAATCACAGGGTATTTGATAGACCCCTCTTTGGCGAGTAACTGGGGTCTTATCTTTACCCGAATTTAAGAAATTGATGATTTTAAAATTATTAGTAAAAACTACGTACAGATTATTTTTTGTGCAAATATTTTTTAATTTTGTTGTAATCTTTGGGATATACGGAAGAAAGACAATATTTGAGGGCTTATCAATAGCCTCACATTGTGAAGTATCTCCTTCGATTTTACAAGAGTGTCTTTTTATTCTACGGCTAATTATTTTATTTACAAAAGGAATGGGGTATCCATTACCAAAAAGAATATCTCTGATAAAATTTATTTCTGCATTTATATATGAATGGGAGCAAATATTTAGGGCACGATCAATGAGGGAAATTACAACTGCTCTTTTAACTTGTGGGGGGTGATTTGAATTAAAGTGAAGATATCTATTGTTTTGTGTTGGCTTTCGATATATAGTAAAATCCAGTTCATCAGCATTACGAATAATTAATACATCTAAAAACGGTAGTTTATTTTCAATTTCAACTTCAAGGGTGAACTGCAAATTTCGGTCATAAGTGTTAAGATGATCTAAGAAGCCCCGAAGTTCAGCTTCCCCATAATTCCAAAGTGAAATTACGTCATCCATATAACGACCCCAATAGACATGTTTTAGGAAATAACCGTAGACCGTCTAACCCGGATGAAGTTAGATCTGGTCTAATAAATATCCTCTATAATAGCCAAAAAAAGTTTAAGCCTCCTACCAATTCCACACCGGAAAATTTGCATGACATAAAAATACTATCTAATCTCCGAAAAGATCCTTCTATTATAATAACTAAAGCAGACAAAAGCAATTCACTTGTTGTCATGAATACAACAGACTATGACAACAAAATTTTTTCGCATTTAAATGACACAATTACATATCAAACAATAACTCATGATCCTACTGATCAGTTCACTAATAATATTATAAATGAATTAAAGCAGCTAAAACAAAATGGTAAAATCACCCCACAACTATACAATAAATTTTTTCCCCGTGGTAGTTTCTGTCCTAAACTCTACGGTTTACCAAAAATACATAAACAGGGTATTCCCTTAAGACCTATTGTAGCTTGTACTAAAGCTCCCGCTGCCAATATTGGAAAATGGCTTTGTGCAGCTTTCAAACCTTTATTGTATTCTCAAAATTCCTATATTCATAACTCGGCAGATTTGATTAAAAAACTTAGCAACACAAGTATTTCAGAAAACACAATAGTTAGTAGTTTCGACATTGTTTCCATGTATACAAATATAGATGTAACTATTTCAGAGGAATTATTAAAAAACAAAATAGAAGAAAATTACCACTTGATCGAGACTTCAGCGACAGGAATTGATTGTGAAGTTTTAATGACTCTTGTTAAAATTTGTAATAAGTTTTCTATGTATTTTCAATTTCCCGATTCTTTTTATCAGCAAAAAAAATGGATTACCCATGAGGGCACCTTTATCCGGGCTACTAGCAAATATTTACGTCGAGAATCTTGAGAATTGGGCATTGAATTCTTATTTCCTAAAACATGTCTATTGGGGTCGTTATATGGATGACGTAATTTCACTTTGGAATTATGGGGAAGCTGAACTTCGGGGCTTCTTAGATCATCTTAACACTTATGACCGAAATTTGCAGTTCACCCTTGAAGTTGAAATTGAAAATAAACTACCGTTTTTAGATGTATTAATTATTCGTAATGCTGATGAACTGGATTTTACTATATATCGAAAGCCAACACAAAACAATAGATATCTTCACTTTAATTCAAATCACCCCCCACAAGTTAAAAGAGCAGTTGTAATTTCCCTCATTGATCGTGCCCTAAATATTTGCTCCCATTCATATATAAATGCAGAAATAAATTTTATCAGAGATATTCTTTTTGGTAATGGATACCCCATTCCTTTTGTAAATAAAATAATTAGCCGTAGAATAAAAAGACACTCTTGTAAAATCGAAGAAGATACTTCACAATGTGAGGCTATTGATAAGCCCTCAAATATTGTCTATCTTCCGTATATCCCAAAGATTACAACAAAATTAAAAAATATTTGCACAAAAAATAATCTGTACGTAGTTTTTACTAATAATTTTAAAATCATCAATTTCTTAAATTCGGGTAAAGATAAGACCCCAGTTACTCGCCAAAGAGGGGTCTATCAAATACCCTGTGATTGCGGAAAATACTATGTCGGCAGGACCCATCAGAATCTAGACAAAAGGTTACAACAGCATAAAAATGACATAGACAAGGCCTTAATTTCAAATGGTTCCAACAACTCCTTTGATTCTGCTCTAGGTTGGCATATATTTAATAATCCGTCCCACATGATACATTTTGAAAACTCTTCACTCATTAGTAATGATTTGGGAATAAAACAGGTGGTTCGAGAATCAATTGAAATTAATCTCAAAATAAATAAAAATATTTCTTTGAACAGGGACTTGGGGGAATACTCACTAAATTCTTTATACTCAAATTTAATTAAAAATGATCTAACAAAATATTTTACTAAACCAATTTATAATATTACTGAACCAACTACGAAAAGGCCTTTGAGACAGGCTGCTAAACAAGCAAGATTAGCTTTAAGAAATTGCATCTAATCATTTTATTTCTCTTTAGTTTGAATGAGTTTATATTTCTTCATTTCATTCTTTTCGCCAGTCCTGGTTGAACTTCGCTGAAGTGAGGATGCTAGGGCTATATTTAAAAAAAAAAAATGTTTTAATAAGTGTTTTTATATTCAGTTTTAATTCTCACAATTTGATGTAAGTTCTTTTATATATATATATAGTATTGTATTGTGCTGAAGACGGCCCTTGGACATAGGGCCGAAATATCTACATAAATAATTTCCATTGTCTTGAAAAAACTTTCCCTATTGTTTCTACGTTGTATTTGTTTGACTTCGGGAGGGGGCCTAGGTGCCCTCCGTTTCTTTGTTCACTTAAAAAGAACACTAGAACTTTTAATTTCCGTTAGACTGAACCCTCTCGCAACACTCTAGGACCACTGGGTCGATACGATAACCACTGGGAAAGAAAAAAAAAACACGACTCCGTGATCTGTCTTCTGGCAAAAAATACAAAATTCCACATTTTATAGATAGGAGCTTGAAACTGCTACAGTTGGGTTCTTTTTACGCTGAATCTGATGGTGTGAATTTAGTTCAGATTCTATGACTTTCAGGGTGCGTTTTCCCCTGTTTTCTAAAATAAGACAAATTTTCTCAGGCTCATAACTTTTGATGGGCAAGACTAAACTCAATGAAACTCATATATATATATATATATATATATATATATATATATATATATATATATATATATATATATATATATATATATATATATATATATATATATATATATATATATATATATATATATATATATAATCAGCATAAAAATATGGTGCTTTTGATGTAACTATTGGTGTAAAAATTCTGTTTTTTAGAGTTTCGGTTACTATTGAGCCGAGTAGCACCTTACTACAGTTCGTTACACGAACTGTTTGAAACATTAAGTCAAGTGACGACGTGCTCTTTGAACTACGGATGAACATAAAGCTAAGCTTATTGTAAGCTTATATATATATATATATATATATATATATATATATATATATATATATATATATATATATATACAAATATAAATATATATATATATGTGTGTGTGTGTGTGTGTGTGTGTGTGTGTGGGTGTGTGTGTGTCTGTTTGTGTGTTTGTCTGTGTGTGTTTGTGTATCTATGTTTGTGTGTATGGCCGCCGAGAGGGGGGACAGGGGGGAGAAGTATGTGACGAGACTTTTCAAGGTTTTTCGACTTGACAGACTAGGGGGCATTATTAATTGATGTGCTATCGAAAATGTAAGTGAAACTTACGCCTTAATTAGATTAGGAATTGCCATCCTGAGTCGATAAAATTCTGAAATTGTATTTTTAGTTTTACTCTAAAGAAGCAAACTAATGTTAGAATTAAAACTTGAAGAGCTAACATGGAAATTTTTCAGGCCATCCATTTAAGCTGGGGGAGATTTTTGAATCCACATCCTTCCTCCTGCCCTAGCCTCATGAATATCTTGATTTTGAGGGTTTTTTTCCTATTATTCCTTTTATTTTTCATATAATAAGCGGATTTCACATCTGCAACTACAAAAACAATGTAGATTTACACAAAAAGAAATGAGAAATAAACGCAGCAAAATACAGGAAGTGGAAAATAAAACTTTGGATAAAATAAAAAGATGAGCACTGATCGAATCAAACCGTATAAATGAGAAATTGAATTGCTAAATACTGGGCAACTTTATAAACATAAAGTAAATACAAATTTAATGGAAATAAGTTTAACAGCTCATTAAACCAATTTATCAAAAGCGAGTGAGGAAAAGAGTATTTGTGCGGGATGTATATAGCAGTTAAAATAAATATTTAATAACATCAGCATTGACAAAACTTGATATAACAAGATTGTCTAATATCTCGGACTAAATAGCTTCCAGACTGTAATATGTCTTGTATTCATCAATATTCTTGAATTTTTGTCTGATAAAATTATTTATAATCAACTACTATAATGTGTTTTAAGACTATATGTGACTTGTATCTCATGAAAACCATGGCCGTATAAAGGGGGATATGAGCAGTTGTGCCCAATCTGGCCCCTTATTACCATCGAAATGAACTTAAAATAGATTTTGAAATTTAAAGTAAATTGTTTTTGACAATGAGGGATAAAGTATGGGCTATTAAATTAATTAAAAAACATGTTTATTTTAAGTTTGCATTGCTGGACGAGATTTTTTAATGTGCTTAGCATTACATAATATATCCCTTATAATATAGAAAACTGATAACCGCAGAAGTTCATGTCAAATTTATTAGGTTTATTCGGGATAATACTATATTAAAGAGTTTTGTACAAAGTACCTGACTTACTTTACGTAAGTAAACTACTGTGCAGGTATGTTTTATTTAGATATTTAATATATAGAGTGGGCCCCACAAAAAATCCAATCGGACCTGCACCTATTCAGTCCGGTCATGATGCAAACTGGTTGGTGTGCTTCCAGGGGACCTTGGCCTTCTCTTGAAATTTGTATTAAACAATTTCTTATATTTACAACACGACTGACAAATTTAAAAAATGTAATTCTAGTAGATGGGCCTAGAACGAAGGCAACTGATACTCACCGTGGCTCAATGATTTTTCAACAATTTAGCTGCTTCGTAGCTGTTTTTAGCTCTACCTTCGAGATTCCAGCCCCTGGAGGGGGGGGTTAAGACCGTTCAAATTAACCGTCATTCTTAAATCACATAAAGAGAATTTTTGAATGTAATGAAGTAAAAAAAAAAATTATTATACCATTTATTTCAGAAAAGAGGATCTGAATTTTTGTGTCTGTTTCAAAAGGGGAGTCTTGCACTGGTATTATCAATTCTAAATTCACTCACAGAATCCCAGACACCCTCCCCTACTACCTTCGTATAGCCCTATATCAAAACCTAATTTTACTATTGTTGTTGTTATAAGTTCATTTTATGTGCTTATTTTGGTAACATTCCAGTTTTTTCTCTTATTTGAACGAAACACCATAACAAAAATTTCTTGCTTGTATGCATCGATGTTTTTTTTACAACATGTTTTTTTTTCATTTTGGGATAACGTAGGGTGGTGTGGGACATGGGAAATTTGTTTATCCTGAAAAAATACACAAATATATGTGCTTAAATATTAACTTTTAAAAAAAAACTTTTTTCATGCTGACTAATGGTCTGCGCTACGCAGGTACCGATCTTCTGATTCCCTGCCTTCGGCCAGGAGTGCAATGCGTGGTTGGGGGCAAATCATCTTACGCTTCGTGTGTGTTTTCCCCTGATTTCTATTTATTCAGAGCTGGGTCGACTCTGGCTGAGCTTATAGACTCACACCATTGACCCCCATTCCAAAAGAAATAACCAGTGACAATATTAAATATTGACACTTTGAATTAATAAATGAAAGGCACTAATATAAAACAATTAAATTTTGTCTAGTAAATCAATAATAAGAATAAATTATCCATTTTTGTTTAGATTACTTCACAAGTAACAGATTTACTTGGGTTTTAACACTTAAATGCTACTAAAAGTATATTTTAAGTTATAAGACAATCATTTAATTGGCTAAAACAAAATATAATTTTCCAGAAGCTCGTCTAATCATTCAACTTTCAGAAAGTAGCTTTGAAATATAATTCCTCTTTTTAGAAACGCGCACAGCTCTCAATTATGGAAACTTGTTATTTCCCAATGGAGTCCTAATGCAAGAAAAGTCTCTCATCTTTCAAAAATTTTCCAAATTAATAATCTTCCCAGCAGATGGGAGGCATAAGGAAAATGAAGAGGCTGCCATTGGGTGTTTTCTTTAGATCTTTTGGAAAAACTAGAATTAGATTGGATCCATAAAACCTTCTGGATAGAAAAGTGTCTCCATCATGTAGAAAGTAAAAGTTCAAAAGTAAATAGTAAAAGCGGAATATGTGCGCTAAATTTTCAAAAGGGGATTTAAAGTATATTGTCTCTTTTGGTTTCAGGTAAACTTCGTGTCCTCCAGCAATATTAAATAAAGTATTTGAGAAAGAAAGTATCAAACAGTTTGTGGTAACGAACTGTAGTAAGGAGCGACCCGGCTCAATAGTAGCCGAAACTTTATAAAACGGAATTTTGATACCAATAGTTAAATCAAAAGAATTGGATTTTAATGCTGATTTTAAATATATAAGTTTCATCAAGTTTAGTCTTACCCATCAAAAGTTACGAGCCAGAGAAAATTTACCTTATTTTAGAAAGTGGAGGTAAACACCCTTAAAAGTAATAGAATCTTAACAAAAATCACACCATCAGATTCAGCGTATCAGGGAACCCTACAGTAGAAGCGTCAAGCTCCTATCTACAAAAATGTGGAATTTTGCATTTACTGCCACAAAACTGATCACGGATGGGTGTTTTTTTGTTTATTTATTGTTTTTCCCAGGGGTGACTGTATCGACCCAGTGGTCCTAGAATGTTGCAAGAGGGCTCATTCTAAAGTACATTAAAAGTTCTAGTGCCATTTTTAAGTGACTAAAAGAATGGGAAGGCACCTAGGCCCCCTCCAACGTTCATTTTTCCCAAAGTCACCGGATCAAAATTCTGAGATAGCCATTTTATTCAACATAGTCGAATAACCTAGGAACTATGTTTCTGGGGAACGACTTACTCCCCCAAAGTCCCTGTGGGAGGAGCTGCAAGTTAAAAACTTCGACCAGTGTTTACATAATAATGTAATTTTTATTTAAGTGTACAGACGTTTTCAGGGGGATTTTTTGGTTGGGTAGAGGGGTTACGTGGGGGCAGGTTTCCATGGAGGAATTTGTCATGGGGGAAGATAATTTCCATGAAGGGGACGCAGGATTTTCAGCATTCTTATAAGAAAACAATAGAAAAATAAATATGAAAAAGTTTTTTAACTGAAAGTATGTAGCAGAATTAAAACATAAAACGAACAGAAATTATTACGCATATGATGGATTTACCTCCGCCTAATGCCTTGCTCTTCACACTAAAGTATTTCCAGTGGTTTCAACCATTTATTCTACGGCATTTGTGATTCAGGTTATTCTTAAGGAATTGGGACAAAATTTAAGCTTTAGTGTAAAGAGCGAGGTATTGACGAGGGGAGCGAACCCCCTTATATACGTAATAAAACCATACGAATATAGAAGATCGTTACGTAAGTTCATTCGTAAGTTACGTATATTTTTACTAATAAAAACCTTTGTAAAAAATTAAATGTTCTAGCTGCCTTTTCAAGTAACCAAAGAATACTACTGCTCTTCATCAAATGCCGAAGTGATATATACCTACAAAAAGTATCGTAGGCAAACATAAAATTTTAAACCTAGAACATTCTTTGATTTTTAATTAAATAAAAAAACTTATATTTTCTTTGAAAGAAAGTAAAGAGGGACATTAAAGCTCAAAATGAAGATAAAGCGTTCCGTTCCGTATATTATGAGAAATAAACGCATTTCAACAAATCGACCACATTCGTGACTGCCTTCTGAAAACAAGAAATTTTTTTTTAAGGTAGTAACTTCAGGGTTCTCTTTCATGTTAAATTTCATTATGTAATTTCTATAAAGATTGCACCCCTTTTTGGAGAGTGTAAGTCCTATTCTAAAATTATGCAAATTATCATTTTGTATATCTTTCAAGAAAACAACTTTAGAATTAACGTTGTTTGCATTATAAAATCGGTATTCTAATTATTCGTGCAGCTTTCACATATGTGAAATTTATTGATTTTAAAGCTTTGTAATAGTTGTGATTAGTATTACTAAGATAAGCAGTAATAAAATGTCATTTTTGGTCATTGCCGGGCAAATATTTTTGCCCAGAAAGGATGAAAATATTATTAAGCAAAAACTTTAATGAAGCTAAATAGCTTAAAACTGAAGACAGCCATCAATTTCCAATCCCTTGACATTTCAAGAGACTTTTGCAACCAATTGTATATGAAGATAGAAGGCCGCCTTTATTTAAACTTTTTTTTTCAAGGGTGATTGTTTTCAAGCAATGGTCATAGAAAATAGAGAGAAACCTCGTTTGAACAGTTTTTTTGTTTTGGTCCTAATTTTAAGCACCCAACAAGACCGTGTTTGATGAACTGACTTCCTTCAGTAGTTTATGCGCCATAGGGTGACCACTTAGGCCCAAATTCTGTCGAACTTCCACAAAGCCAAAAAGTTTTTGATAGATGTTTTGTTCAGGCTCTTAAAAAAACATTATATAGCCTACCCATTTCCATTCCAAGAGAACGCTAGGACATGATAAAACGTTTTGTGTTTAATTAGATCATTGTAGAGTCTTTTATTTATTTGTTATAACAGCCTAAAACGTAATAAGATTTAGTTTAAAAAACTTTTTTTTTACATGGAGATAAAGAGTTACTTTAAATTAAAGATGAGCAGAGATACTCTAAACAAGATAGACTCTGCCACTCCCTTAATCCCACACTCTCTATGCTAAAGTTTAACTGGTTATTTACTGAAAACATCTTAGAACGTAACAAATCCTACCGTTTTGTAACAGAAAGCGTTTCATTTGGCTATTGCTTTAAGGAATATTTGAATTAAACACTTGCCATTTTTAGTCTTACAGAAAACATGTGTATTTTCGTCCTTTCTGTTTGATTTCACTTTTACATAAAAACTTGTTTTTTTCAAATTATTTTAATTTATTCAAGAATAGATAATATTTATGTTTCAGCTATTTCTTTAAAACGGAATCATTTTAGCTTGGGTTTTCGCCTGTGAATGCATGTTCTAAGTCAATAAAACTGTACACAAAATTCTATTGCAGAACACGCATCACCTAGCCATTTAACCAACTAAAATACACATGATTATGCTAATAAATACCATAAGCTTGATTTTCAGACTGAATTAAAGGTTAGTGAAAGGAAGGAAAGTTGGGATTGTCAGTTGCTTTATTTCAATTTTTTAATTTTACATTTAAACGAATTAAATATTTACTTTAAACTGATTAATATCCTCTGAAACATTTTAAGGTTCTATTTAGTTACTCCTAGGGTGGAAAGGGTTAGTATTCCAAACCATTTTTGTGTTTTTGTTGTTTTCTTATGAGTGTGAGTAAAACCATCTACTCTCGAGGCCGTATCCAGGGGGCGGGGTTTAAACCCCCATCCCCTGAAATTTTTTTCTGACTTGTAAAAACGTGATAAAATTGCATATAAACACATTTATGATGGTTTTTTTTAGTTGCATTTTATAATTCCCCCGAAAGAAATCCTGTATGTGCCCCTGTCTGTCCTTTAAATATTTATCAACCTTTTACGACCACCAAATTTTACTCACGAAACAATTGGACATAAAAGTTTTCAGTAGAAAACTAGCACTGAACTTCGAGAATGATCACGAAACTTGGCATGATCACTTTATTAATTAAACTAAAGATTAAAAATTAACAATTCAAAATAGAAAAATCTCCCCGGGATGTTTCTGTGTGTTTAGATTTATTTCAAGGATTTCATCGTTGCTTTTTCTTTCTTTTTTTTAATTTTTGTTATATTTTCTAGTATCGTCACTAGTAGTATGACTTATATCGGTATTTCCTTTTTAATGAATTTTACAAAGTTTTTCCCTATAATTACTAGGAATAGCTACCTTTTTAATTTTAAGCTATCATTATCATTGCTTTAATTTCTCAAATTGTCCTTACCTTTTCTACCTTTTACTTTTGCATGGTCACAAAAACATTCACTACAAAATTACATGGAAACAAATAATTACGCTTTTCCTTTTCTATTGTTTCCCCTATTTTGCTACTCTTCTTTAATTGGTGTTTGGGCAAAAATCTGCGATTTTTGGAATATTTTCAGTAGAAAATATGTAATTATTAAGAAGGGTTAATAAGCGTGAGAATAGGCCATGGACAAGGCAGGCCGAATGACGACAAAATAGTTTTGGACCGGCAATTATGTAAAAATTTAATCTGGGGGGAAACATTTTACTGGCAAACATTCAAAAAGAGTATCAGAAAAAATAAACTACATCGTATAGATAGAAAATTAAAAAAAAAAGTTAATATCTCGAGAAAGAGGTATGGAGGACTGGTGTAAAGAACGTAATTAGCGATCAAATCCAGAATGTAAGCCAAGTTTAGGACTGAAGTTCCTTGGTGTGTTAACGTACTTTATTAGATACAAGACATATAAATCGTTTTACTCCATTACGAAAAAAACATAGAACACAGTTTAAGATTTTATAAATTTAGTTGCTTTATGCGAAGCTATTTAATTCATTGTGCAAACCGTTTGTTCGCAGCAGCATGCCGCCCTTATTGGAACTTCCGCCACTCCTGCTTGTCCTCTTTGCCAAAAAGTCTTCACAACCACTGAAGCATTGATTGAGCACATGACTATTCATAAAGAAGGGTCCTCCTCTTCTAACTCAAACCCAGGTATGGGAGGAGATGGACGAAATAGCAGCTTAATGACTATATTTCCTCCAATAATTCAAGAAGATGGGCCAAAAGCTATCCTGCAACAGTCACAGGAGCCTAAAGAAAGTGGAGTCTCAGCTAGTCTTCAGCAGCAAGATCAGGGAAATTCCCAACAAACGCAACCCAATCCGTCAGGTACGTTTATTTTTTGCTTTTGTTTTGTTTCTTTTTATAGCTATTTTGGCTCATTACATCAGGAACAGGATGGTTGTTATCCCTAGTTTTTTTTTTTTTTTTCGTTTTGACATTCTGCACAGATAAGTTATGTACCAAATCTATGATTGGAACGCTTAAATAGAATTCAGCAGTAAAAACGAAGTCAATATGCAGTCTAAGCAAGGAAGTTTCAGATGTAAATTCAATTTAGCTTTCTATATATTATATTCTTGATTTAGACACATGAATTTAAGTGATCTACTCATATTTTGCGGTTTTTTTATGCTCCAATGCCTGCAATAACATATTTTTCGTTTTTTAGTTACATATTTTCAATATAGCATTCACAGAGGTATTTCAAGTTTTGTATTCATAAAAAGCTGAATGGATAAAATCTGAATTTACCTGTCACTGCTCTTTTAAGCGCCCATTTCCAAGGAAGGTTTTCGCCCAAATTATACAGTCAAAACCAACAAGAGATGCCCGCCATGCTATTTTATGCACATAGGGCACAGGATAAGAGGGATTGAAGCATACCTACCCCTCTTCCCTATACTCCCTACTACGTCCCGTGGAATATTACAATTTGTACAACTTGTTCTTTGGACATCATTAAATGTTCAAACGGAATGCCTTTTTCTTATCCCCAGCCCCATTTTCATCTTTTGATATATTAGGAAACCCCTGATCTAGATTCCTATGCGTCACCTTGACGGCATAAAAGCGGGACTATAGACTTGGAGGTGAAATCTGAGGCAGATCTTAAGGAATGCCATGCGGGGTTAGAAGTTAAATATTGTATGCACCTACAGAAGAAAGTATCAGGGCCCTTACAAAAATTTACTTGACACTATGACTTAATAAGGAAATATATTTCTTAGCAGTTTTTCAATGTGTTGTCTTTTATTTATACAAAATAAGTCAAAGTTTTCTTCATGGTCAACGAAGTTGGTAAGTACACACGTCAATTATTTATCCTGCTATTTATTTCCCCTTGCAGTAATGCCAAGTTATCAAAAGATCATTCCCGAGGTCAAAATATTTTTAGCATTTCTAGGAGTTTCCAATTCAAGGAAATTCACATCAGGTAAAATTAGCCCTGTACAATGTGTTTTAATTTTTAGCTTAGCATTTGATATTCGTCATAACGTTTCATTGAGTTACCAATAAAAAAAAATTGAATCAGATATGATCTTTTTTAATTACTTGTTAAAGTTTCTCTTTTTTCAAGCTTCTTCTTTTTTGATAACATGTCAAGTGCATTTAAACTACGACACGGCTATTGGATAATAAGCTAGTAATAATGCAATCATTAGCGTTTATCTTGGAGCTTTATTTAAATTTTCTAGGCTTGTCACTTACATACCTCATTCCAGCTTATTTCTATCAGTTCTTCACTAAAGTTGTCAATTTAACATCTAGATATAAACACTTAACCATTTGAATGAAGACTAGTAGGAGACATTAGGAAAAACGTTAGCAAGATTTCGGTAAAAACTGCATAGCTACAGAGCTCACAATAAAATAATTGAAATTTGTCTTTGTTAGTTTATTTCTTTTTCAATAGGCAAAGCCGTGTCCTACCTAAAGGGATAAATTTTTAGGTTTGAACCAGGCATGTATGCAGGATTTTTTTTTTGTCAAGCTGATGACTAATGAAAATAAAATAAATCTTGTTAGATAATCTGAATAAGAATGCCCAGAAATTCAGAATAGTCAAGTTTTTGGAGGGGGCCAAGGCCCATCTCATGCTTATGTCCCCGGTTTAAACCCCCTCCTCTTGGTGGTAAAATTTTGGTATGACCCTGCATATTGGTCTATATTGTTGGTAACTATATATTTTGGTCTTTTCTATTGTTAATTTGCTATATTGTAACAGCTTTTGCTCTAAAGTTACGTATAAAATTAAAACTTGCAATGTGCAAGCACAAATTAAGGACTTTGTAGCTGCTTGG
The DNA here is from genome assembly GCF_032884065.1 of Artemia franciscana. NCBI lineage: Eukaryota > Metazoa > Arthropoda > Branchiopoda > Anostraca > Artemiidae > Artemia > Artemia franciscana. The sequence continues at coordinate 31,590,978 of NC_088870.1, forward strand.
TTGAATGAAAAAAATGATAATACATATTTTAGGTATAATCAGTAAATATAAAGAGCATAAATATTGTTTTTTCAAATATCAACAGTTTATACAAGGCACCATTGCGGGCTGTAACTGAATTCCTTTTTGTGGTATGAAGAAGTAATATCCATGGTTTTCCGTTTGTTCTGGTAATTTTTTAGTGAATCTATATTTTTGTATTTTCTGCTTTTATCGTACTTTTACTAGGTCCGTTTTCTCGGTCCTGTCTGTTTACTTTGTTCTTTTTCTTTCTATTTATACTCCTAAAGTATACATTTTTTTTTTGCACGGTGGAAAACTTATTTATTTATTATATGATGTTTTTGCAACTGCAAAAACAAAATGCGTTTTTTTTTACATAGAGTTGGTCCTCTTGCTTCCATGAACGTCCACGAATAAAAAGACAAATTCATATTTTTTATAAAACCTTACTCTATTCTTTATAAGTATTCCTGAAATTAATAAGAACTTTAGTTTTTTGGCATAGGTTATACCAGCATTTTAAAGCTATATGAATTCAGCTTCAACTGTAAAAGGAAAAGTTTCAGCTAAAGTAGCGTACGCAAGGATAATGAGCCATCAGGTCTAGGCCATGACATCTTAAGATTTTTATAATTTTCAATTTAATTTCTTATTTGAAAAAAAATTAGTAATTAAAAAAAATCGTTAAAAAAAACATTCTGGAATACTGGCTATTTGGCAAGACAAAACAATTAAGGTCTTTTATAAGTGCTAAGGACCACAAAATCGTGGCAAACGGACCATATTTAACAGTCACATTAACGATTTCGCTAGCATATATGAAAACCTTAAACGTAAAATGTCCAAGATTTCCCTTAATAAAGGTTTTTAAGTGAGCTGTTTACGTCTAACTTCCCCCATTTTGTTCAGCTACCTTGCTGACACATTCAGTTACCATGCAGCCTTACATATAGCGTCCGTTCCCCTCATTGACCAAGGGTCGAGCTCAGGGGTCTGGGGTTTTTCACAGCATTTTTTTTTTTTATCAATAATATACTCGAAATAGAACGCATACAGAAAAAAAACTCAAGCTGAAATTTCAATTGCATACCATCAGCCTTTATAAGATAAAAATATGGTGTCTTAGCTAGGTACTAAACCCGTCAAAAAAAGACTATCATCTTTTTTTTCCTATCAAAAAAACTTCCTACCTCTGAGAGAAAATTCATTTAGCTGTGGGTATTAAAACTAACGAATATAAAAGTAATACCCTTCCGATATACTATAAAATTCGTGTAGCTACCAACTGTAGAAACAGTCAGAGGTATAGTTTGCTGCACCCTAAGACCAACAATTCGCATTGAAAAACAGATTGTTTTGCAACAACTAGGAGTGGTCTAACTTGTACGAACCAGAAAAGCCGTGCTCTGATCCGAAAAACCAACGACATTAACACCAAAGGTAAATAAGTGGTTACAACAATCAGAGTGCAATGTCTATCAATAATTGAACGTAAAAAGAAAATTATAAATATAAAGTAGATCAAAAGCCGGGCATATTTTCATCCCAACATATCTCTACCGAACAGATGCATCCCATTTTTCACGGATCAAACACGTTACACAATTCGTAGACTTCTTAGAACATGGGCTATAAAAGTACTTGACCCTATAGTGCGACAACTTCAAACATTTCATTACCACGTAAAGAGCGATGCGGCTCAATAGTAACTGAAACTGTAAGTAACAGAGTCTTGATAACAATAGATACATCAAAAGAATTGAATTTCGATGCTTATTCAAAATATATAAGCTTCATCAAGTTTAATGTGTCCCATCAGAAGTTACAAGATGAGAAAATTTGCCGAATTTCTGAAAAAAGGAAGAAACATCCTTAAGAAATCAAGTAATTTCAATGAAAATTATACCCTCAGATTCAGCATATCACAAAACCCTACTGTGGAATTTTCAAGCTCTTGTATACGAAATTGCGGACTTTTGCATTTTTTGCCACAAGAAAGATCACATTTTTAATATTTTTTTTGTATATTTTACCCAAGCGTGATCGTATCGAACAAGGTGATCCTACAAGATCAGGAGAGGACTGATTTGATCAGAAATTAAAAGAAAATATTGGAGAGTAGCTAGCCCCCTCCCATGCCCATTTGTTTCCCAAAGTTGAACGACCAAAATTTTGAGGTAGCCATTTTCCTTAGCATAGTCGAAAAATCTAATAACTATGTCTTTGAGGATGACTTAACCCCCCTCCCGCTCCCATTCCCTGAGGGAAGAGCTGCCAACTATGAACTTTGCCTATTTTTACATATAGTACCTGTTACTGGGAATTATAAAAACATTTTAAGTTTCAAATTTAATGTTATAATTCATTGGCTTATTTTTCTCCATAAAAAAAGATAAATAAATCTCACTGTAAATTAACATTATTAAGGAAATCCAACTACGCTATCTCCAATTTTCTTTAAATCTACAAACAGTTTTTCAATTCAATTGTGATGGTAGAAACTCGTGGCAATATTTTAGTAGCTGTAGGTGGATGAAACTCTTTTATAACAGCCAAAACACCTAGATGATGCGACAAATTGCTTAAAATCAAACAAATGTGATTTCATACTGACAAAAAAATAAAGCGCAAAAGTGATTCTGAGCTTGAAGTCAACTGATTACAAATACTAAGTGTCGATCGGAAATAATAGCCCAAAATTATATTCAAAAACTCTCGAAAGCTCGTCTTTTTAACAAACAAAAGAAAATCTAAGCTTATATCTCCACAAACAAAATAGGGGCAAATTGATAATGACAGCTTGTCTGATATAAATAAATTCCTGCACATTTCCAGAAGGGGGTCGATGATCATTTTCAGCCAGACTGAATTTAAAAACCATCTCTTTGTTAAAATACAAATCTTTACGTTTTTAGTCAAAATATCCGCTCCGCTTTCAAACAGTTCGTGGTAACCGAAACTCTAAAAAATGGAATTTTAATACCAATAGATATATTAAAAAAATGGCTTTTTAGCTCCTTCAGAGAATTTTCACGGTGCAAAAACACCTTGAATGCTAAGGAAATACTTGCTATTTAAAAAAAAATTATAAGTTGATTTGATCTGTGACAAAATAAATCCTTGAAAATTGCAAAATTTACTGTTTTAAAATGTGCATACAGTAACTGTTTTGAATTGTGTGGCCTTATGACCTGATTCTTACTCAACAAATTTATTTGAATTTATTTAAAAACTAAATAATTCGTGTAAGACTCCTCCTTCTGTATACTCATTTCAGTTACTATCCGCTTTCCCCTCGATCAGATTTCCAGGTACTATCATGGACATTGACTCCAACTTTCTACTATTGTTTTGTATATGGAGGCCCTTTATTTTGACCTTGTACATCCTAACATTTAGAAGCAGGAATGTATTGATTCCAAAATGCCTTCAAACCTTTACAGAGGGACTCCCCCCTCTTGCTTACTCAATAGTAGCCTCTTTTTTTACTATTATTCGAAAATAGACTAGAATAATGAAAATATACAAAATCCTTTTCAAATGCATATTTTAAATTCTGCTTCTTTTCTTTCTGTTATCCTGCGTTCTTTAGTTCATACTGAAATATCCTGGATGTAACTCCTTTCCTGGTTTCCTCTTCTTTATCGTTTTCTTGATAATGGGCTGGTGATACTGCATGTAATAGATAGAATCAAACCGTGATTTGTTTTTTTTTTTCCTACTCCTGAAAATAAAATGAGAAACCAATCACATTTGTTTTTCTTTTTTGCTCTAAGACTCCCTGCTTATTTGTAATCTAATTCATCCCTACTTCACTATTATGTCCTTTGCTTTACTACCTATCTATCTTACCTCTTACTCATAATTCCATATCTTTCTACCTTTCTAATTCCTCATTCACATAATTTTTTTCTCTCCTAGTACATTTTATAGATCTTTTTCCATTTTTTTTTTTTTTTTTTTTGCAATTTCCCTATTCTTACGATTCTCCGTCCAAATTTACGACACAAATAAAAAAAATCAAAATTCGCCAAAGTAGCCTCTTAGGTCTTGATCTGATTACATAAAAAAAAATATAGTTTTTTTAACTGAAAGTAAGGAGCGACATTAAAACTTAAAACAAACAGAAATTACTCCGTATATGAAATGGGTTGTCCCCTCCGCAATCCCTCGCTCTTTACGCTAAAGCTTTTAATTGTATTAAAAAGCAGAATTGTGGCAAAGAGTCAAACTTTAGCGTAAAGAGCGAGGGATTGCGGAGGGGACAACCCATTTCATATACGGAGTAATTTCTGTTCGTTTTAAGTTTTAATGTCGCTCCTTACTTTCAGTTAAAAAAAACTAGTTTTTCTTATGTAATTTCTGAACGTTTTTGAATTAATGCATGTTTGATTTTGGCTCTCCACACATAAATTATTAAAATGAAATTTGCATATTAATTCCTTTTTTAGCTAAATGGCTTTCTCTTAGTTTTGATCAGACGATTTTGAGAAATAAGGGATGGGAAAGGAGGCCTAGTTGCCATGCAATTTTTCGGTTACATAAAAAGGCAACTATAAATTTTTACTTTTAACGAATTTTTCTATTAGTAAGAAATATACGTAACTTAAGAATTATCTTACGTAACAAACTTTTATATTCTTTAATTTTTATTATGTATATGAGAGGGTTTGTACCCTCGTTAATACCTCGTTCTTTACACTAAATCGCAAGTTTTGTCCCAATTCTTTAAGAATGACCCCTGAATCAGAAAGGCCGTAGAATGAATAGTTGAAATTACTAAAAATACTATAGCATAAAGAGCGAGGTATTTATCTCCTCCTAAATACCTCGCTCTTTATGCTAAAGTATTTTCAGAACCCCTCACATGCGTAATAATCTCTGTTCGTTTTAAGTTTCAATGCTACTCTTTACTTTCAATTGAAAAAAAATTTTCCATGTTTATTTTTTCATTGTTTTTTTTATAGTAATTTTAGAAAATCCTGCGCCCTTTTCATTGAATTTCTGTTCCCCCATGACACATTTCTCCATGGAAAGATCCTCCCACATAGCCCCCTCCCCTCAACCCCACCCCCAAAACCAAAAAAAAAATCCCCTGAAACCGACTGTACACTTCCCAATAACCATTATTATATGTAAACACTGGTCGAAGTTTGTAAGTTGCAGCCCCACCCCCAGGGACTTTGGGGGAGTAAGTCATTCCCAAAGACATAGTTCTTATGGTTTTTGACTATGCGGAACAAAATGGCTATCTCAAAATTTTGATCTGTTGACTTTGGAGAAAAAATGAGCGTGGCAGGGGGCCTAGGTGCCCTCCAATTTTTTTGGTCACTTAAAAAGGGCACTAGAACTTTTCATTTCCGTTAGAATGAGCCCTCTTGCGACATTCTAGGACCACTTGGTCGATACGATGACCCCTGGGGAAAAGAAAAAAAACAAACAAAAAAACAAACAAATAAACACGCACCCGTGATTTGTCTTCTGGCAAAAACTACGAAATTCCACATTTTTGTAGATAGGAGCTTGAAAATTTTACTACAGGGTTCTCTGACACGCCGAATGCCATGGTGTGATTTTCGTTAAGATTCTGTGACATTTAGGGGATGTTTACCCCTATTTTTCTAAAATAAGGCAAATTTTCTCAGGCTCGTAACTTTTGATGACAAAGACTAAATTTGATGAAACTTACATATTTAAAATTAGCATGAAAATTTGATTCTTTTTATGCATATTTTAGCATCAAAATTCCGTTTTTTAGAGTTTCGTTTACTGTTGAGCCGGGTTGCTCCTTACTACAGTTCGTTACCACGAACTGTTTGAAAAGAAAATAGTTCGGTATTTCGGGGCTTCTGACATTATTACTCCTTTGCGGAAGTTAGGCTAAAAATTGGAAAAGGATTATATTTTTTCTCTTGGCCCCTTCCACCTCTTAGTTCGTTTATTTTCCTGTTAGTTTTCACCTGTTTACGCTTTATAGTTGTGTTATCTCTTAGCAGTTCTTTCGTTAGTTGAGTTATGGTTGTGGTATATATGTTTTATCGCTCGTATAGTTGTGTTATTTTCAAATTATACTCCATAATAGAGACGCTCCGAACACCCAGCATTGTATATTAAGCTCTGAATTTGACGTTTTTTTCTAACGTGACCAGATTCGTCCTGCGCCCTGCGCCCTTTTCATTGAATTGTTCTTCCCCCATGAAATATTTCTCCAAGGAAAAATCCTCCCACATAACCCCTCCCCTCAACCCTACCCCCAAAACCAAAACAATCCCCCTGAAAACGTCTGTACACTTCCCAATAACCATTATTATATGTAAACACTGGTCGAAGTTTGTAACTTGCAGCCCCCCCCCCAGGGACTATGGGGGAGTAAGTCATCCCCAAAGACATAGTTATTATGGTTTTCGATTATGCTGAACAAAATGGATATCTCAAAATTTTGATCTGTTGACTTTGGGAAAAAAATGAGCGTGGGAGGGGGCCTAGATGCCCTCCAATTTTTTTGGTCACTTAAAAAGGGCACTAGAAATTTTCATTTCCGTTAGAATGAGCCCTCTTGCGACATTCTAGGACCACTTGGTCGATACGATGACCCCTGGGAAAAAAAAAAAAAAAACAAATAAACACGCACCCGTGATTTGTCTTCTGGCAAAAAATACAAAATTCCACATTTTTGTAGATAGGAGCTTGAAACTTCTACAGTAGGGTTCTCTGATACGCTGAATCTGATGGTGTCATTTTCGTTAAGATCCTACGACTTTTAGGGGGTGTTTACCCCTATTTTCCTAAATAAGGCAAATTTTCTCAGGCTCGTAACTTTTGATGGGTAAGACTAAACTTGATGAAACTTATATATTTAAAATCAGCATTAAAATGTGATTCTTTTGATGTAGCTATTGATATCAAAATTCAATTTTTTAGAGTTTTGGTTACTATTGAGCCGGATCGCTCCTTACTACAGTTCGTTACCACGAACTGTTTGATTCCTCGCTCCTAGATGAAGGTGGCAATGTATATTGGGGCATACTTACAATTAAATGGGAAATGCCAACAAAGCAGAAACCACGACAAAATAGGTTCTTGTTGCGCATACCAAACTAGATAGTGAAGTTTATTTTAGAAAATTCTTTTGCATTCCAGATAACTTTTTGACCCAACAAGAGCAAGCGCTACCTGGAAAATTATTTATTTTATTGAGCTTGTCCTAGTAAAAAGCTTCCTTTATTGATACTTGCTTACAAATAATGTGAAAAATAGCTTTAACGGTCATGGTCTTAAATATTAAAAACTTACAAATCTTCCAAATTTCATTCGTTCCAGTCTTTGTTAAATAGATTTGGAAATCCTTATCCAATACTTTATGGAGGCTAAGACTTGGTCAATTATTTTGTCAGAAACCATAAAATGTATTTTATCGATTTTACATGTCGTATTTTTAACGCGTATTTCATAAAACGGTTGCAATTTTACTGAGTGCAATTGCAAAAGACCAGACAAAAAATTAGGGTCACCATCTATGCAACATAAATAGCATTCAAAATTGCGAAAAAGCATAAGAAGGGATAGCTCATAGATCCGCAAAGTAGCTGTTATCGCAACCCTGTGGGGGCATTGAGACCCTTCTATGAAATGGGTTGGTGGGTTTCCCTGAAAACATTAATAAATCTTAAAGGGAACATACGTCCGTTGCCTTATAAAGTTTTACTGCTATTCGAGCATGGAACTTTAGTTTTAGTTTAACTGTTTGGCAAATTTTCGTGGACAAAATAGGGATATTTATCTAACACGTTAGCTATTTAAACCTCCGTGTGGTTTGTACGGGTTAATATCCTTCTGAAAACTGCACAGTCATGTGTTTGAAATGAAATGTTTAATGAAATAAGTACAAGAATAGCACAATAAAATGCGAACTGTTTGAACGATGTACCTTTGACAAAGCCACATCAAACTATGAAAAAAGATAGTCACAAAATAAAATCTGACATAATTATCAAAATTTTGAGTGAAAAAGGGAAAAATCTATAATTAAAAAAAAATCAACTGTTTTAAACAACCAATGAGAAAATTAAAATGTTTTGCTTTATTTCGGTATATTTTTATATGATATCTGATTTTCCAGGGGAATACATGCTGCGGGGCCCAGGGCTTTTCCATGGAAAATGAGAAGGGTTACCCTTGGGATCCTATAGACTCTGATCAAAATAACTTTTCAATAATTTTTCATTTCAAATGAATTTTATTTGTAAAATCACTGAATCCTTAAGAAGTTGATTATTCAAAAGAATTTGATACATTTTAAAAGATTTCCAATATGCTGGTATAAGGTTCTTTGATAAAACAAAATATGTTGGCCTGCCCGACAGAAATTAATAGAGAAAATCTGTTGCCGAAAAATGCGGAAAAAACAGCTCCAACAGGGTGGAGAGAGACCAAAAATTACTTGATCCAGAATATTACGATTTTCTTATTTGGATGCGTCGGAATAGCAATGGAACATCTATTTTCCATCAATTAATTCAATTAGATGCACTTCATTCTGATTCTGACAGACGATACAAGTTTAAAAGAAGGGAGGGGGTATAAATTCAAGGAACCGAATTAAATTCACAAATTATGAGGTAGATATTGGAAATAATAGGAAGAATTTTAAAGTTAGGAGTTTTGGAGGAGGTAAGGACTCGAAGAACCCCCATTCCTCAGTATACGGGCCTGTTTGGAATACCCCTTTAAAACTGCACAAAAATACTAAGTAGCAAATTTTCATGAGTTTAGGAAAATTCTGTGGTACATATATGACACTATAAGAATGGATTTATGGCACAAAAGGGGCCCGTGAATGCATTTTTCAAATTTGTCCCTCCACCCTTTTCTACTTGTAATGTAATTACAACATCAGGTTAATATGTACCAAGTATTTTACAAGAGCAGTCAAAGCTTAGGCACTTTTTTGATGGGACAGAGGTTACTGTTAGAGCGCCTTCAAATGTTCTAACTTGAGGTGTAGATTTATTCTTGAAAGCTTTATTTAGGCATCATAGCACCCTTGCGCCTATACTAGAAGTCAGTCTTCTGGAGATAGGATCGACTTTATGTGGAATGTTGAAACATTTCTTGAACACTAATTCGAGCACCAAGATGCATTCACGGTTTTTTAACGTAACGTAGCAATTGTCAAGCTACTAAGAAGCTGTTCTTGTGATTCCTTTTTCTTTTTAGTGAAAACCTCTTTATTTAGGAATATTTACGTAGAAAAAAGATTATACATAGGTCTATTTACACTCAGAGGATATATAGGGTTTTTGAATCCAGGTATTTATGGGTAAATTTCCAAGGATGGGTATTCCAGGGTAAGCATTCTGGAAATGGGTTCTCCTGATCATCATCATTGTACGAAGGGCTTTCATAGACGTGGATTCTTGCTAATCCTGCAAATGTTCTCGGTGAGGTAAAATCTTTAATGCCAGAAAACTTGCATAGGTTTTGTCTATGTCAGTATCTCAAAGATTAGAATTGTTTTTCCTATATGGGTAACTTGCCCTCTATGTTTGTCCTTGACTGAAGAGAAAAAACGGCCTGAAAAAACAGGAGCATCGATCCATAACGGTAACGAGATGCTGATGACAACTGAAGTTCGTTTATGAAGTAAACCCCCAATAAGCTCATCTAATTATTGCTCAAACGCCTAATATTTTCGTCGTAATTTTAACATGTTCACTCAATATACACAAGCCAGAGAAAATTCTTATTTTGACCTTGAGTGATATGGAACCAAACTTCGGCTACACCTCCTCAGAGTAATTTTCAAAAGGTGGCCTTTATTTGCTGGGGCGATAAAATGGAAAAATAGGGTTTAAGATCAGTATTGGTTGTCCGGGATTTGAAATGTCCGGGCACATACAAGCATCCAAGAAGACAGGACTTGCAATTAGGTCCCATTAGATCTTATTTTTTATACTAATTTTTGTTTAGTTTCTTGGTAATTCGCCTTTTTATTACTGTTCTTACGCAAATGGCTCTCTCCCCACACCTAGAAATAGCTTTTCTACTTTCAATAGCTTTTCACACTACATATTGACATTCTTACAGAATGAATATTCAGCTTAAAATTTATATTACCTTCATTTAAAATAGTAGGAACAATGTCCGAGGAAAAATATTCATAAACTGGCATCATCACTTTGCTTCTGCTCATATAAAAACAAATTCTATCTCATCCTGAAAGAAACCTAACTTCAAGCTTGTATTGGAAATGCTACAATCCAAAGATCCTCTACTAGGGAAATAAAAATCCAGTCTCCTCTTGTGAATTATTCCCAAAATATCTTTTTTAATTTTTGGTTACTACGGGCTAGACGCTATTTACTAGGCTACATCTGACACTGCAACCATTATTCCATTTAAGAAAAAATACTAATGAATAATCTGCAGTTTTTAAAGTCCTAGTTAAAAAACGTTTTATGCCCTAGCAATTCCTGTTTTACTTTCCTCGAGCAGACTGTATTTAAATAATGAGCTTCACGTAAGTAGTATTACAGTACAAAGAAATTGTTATCTTTTAAAGCATGTAGACGTGCAATAATTTATAGAATACAATAAGTAGTCCTTTTTGTCTCCCATAATACACTCAGCCAGCTGGTTCCAGAGCTTTGATTGGCTGGAAATCAAATTAGGGGCGGAGCTTTGAATTTTTTATAAGGAAATCCTAGAAAAATGTAACCCCGGAGCTCAGAGAAGTTTTATGCTTCTAGTCACGTCTTGGAAAATTGTTTTATGAGGAGGGTCTGATCAAATAAGGCTTTATAAAATACTGCAAAAAAGAAATAATGGCAAATGTCTCCTTTCTTCAGGAGTTTCTATAGAATGACGGTTACTTTTCAAATATAACACCAAAAATAGAGCCAGAAGTTATTAGAAGTATTACACTGAATCGAATCACATAAGTCAGTGGTGAAAATCTCAAAACGAGGGGACGGCAATGTTATATAAAGAAACAAGACACAAGTGGAAAAAATAGAGGGAATCTATTCAGCTATCTGTGTAAGAGCCTCAATTCGATTTGGAGGGGGGTATAAGCTAAGTGAAAAGAATCAAAGATAAACTAATGCTTGCTATTTAAAAGACCATAGGAAGGACCCTGAGTTTTGTGAGGATCTGGGGCGCGAAGCCCCATTCCTCTTGTTGTTGTGTATGTTCATGTGTATATTTAATTAAATATGTACTTTTATTTGTGCTATTCCTTTAGTCAATTTGAATGAGGCAATGTACCCGCTACTTTATAATAAAAGTTATAAAATAGACAAATCTAAAACAAACAATAGCTAAAAAGTAAACGATATTCGAAATGTAGAAAACATTTGAATATATATATATAATAAACTCTTCTGTAAATTAAATTTGGCTAAGATGTATTAAGGGCTTTTATATAAAAAAAGATTTTCAGCAGTGGCAGTTCTAGGCCTGGGCAGGAGGGCAGCTTACCCCCTCCAGTTTTCCTACATCTGACATTAAATTTCTTTTGTCTTATATTTTGACACCCTTATAGTGTATCTTGCCCAACCCCCAAGATTATGAGTCCTAAAACAGCTACTTAATTTTTCAAGCGCTTTTCTGAATTTGTTTCCTACTTATCGCTGGTGGAAAATGGCAGAATATCAACATAGACAAATAAAAATTCAATGTCATTCGAAATTAGTCGTCTTAAAGCACATTTGGAAAAATTTAAAGCTTAGAAGCAAATGATTTTGTGTGGCCATTTTGATTGACTAAAGAATCTGTTGCAATAGTGTGCTTTAAAAAAAAAAACTTTGGGGAGCACAGTTGGAGTGTGAGTAGGCCACATGCGGCCCAAGGGCTCTATATTTTGCTGGGCTTATTATAGAGCTACAACTGCTTCAATACGGGCTGTATCAAAACTTCGCTGTTGCTATATTTACGTCGTAATACCCAAAGCTAGGCTGCTTAAATGTATTAAATAAAAAAAAAGTTTTTTAAATGAAAGTAAGGAGCGACATTAAAACTTAAGACGAACAGAAATTACTTCGTATATGAAAGAGGCTGCTTCCTCATCAACGCCCCGCTCTTTACGCTAAAGTTTGACTCTTTCTCTCAATTCTTCTTTTTAAAACAGTAAGAAACATTTTAGGGGGTGTTTCCCTCTATTTTCTAAAAAAACGCAAATTTTCTCAGGCTCGTAACTTTTGATTGGTAAGACTAAACTTGATGAAACTTATGTATTTAAAATCAGCATTAAAATGCGATTCTTTTGATGTAGCTATTGGTATCAAGATTCTATTTTTTAGAGTTTTGGTTGCTATTGAGCCGGGTCGCTCCTTACTACAGTTCGTCACCACGAACTGTTTGATAAGGGTATAGTAGAGGGGAAATTCAGTTCAAAGAGACTTTCATTGGGGTGAGCAGCTTTATTGAGAATATTGTTGATTGGAACATTCAGTGGCCAGCCTAACTCGGTAGACCTTTTTGCATGACCTTGTGTTTCAATCTGCAGGGTAAGATACAGTTTAATAAGCGTGTCGTTTGTTTATGTGAGCCCTCTAAGTATTAGCTAATACTTTTAAGCATTAGCGAAAGATCTTGTATGTTGGGAGAAAAATAAAGATCAATAGCCTAGGCAAGTGCAAGTGGGTCTATATAAGATTAAGGTGTGGCACATGATCTATAATTTAAGGGAAGACGTGCGACTAGAATTCTATCTCTATTTTACTGAACGGCTTAGCAACCATGACCAAGGGTCTTTTTCATTAGGAGAACCTACACCAATTTTTGTTATAACTCGGGTACTAAACAAATTGTAATATATTTACGTTTAAAATTACTCAAAAAAAGTCAAATCTTTTAGAGATGTCTCATAAATCCTTTTGGGCCTCCATTTACTTTCCAGGGGATTTTGAGTGTGATGAAAAATGTATTTTTGTCGCTGATTTCTTTCTTATTTAATTTAAAGCTAAACAATATTAACTTGAACAAAGTCTAGAAATTGCAAACCTTTTATAGGCGCGTAGTTTAATAAGTTCTGATATTACACTTGCTAATCATGACTTGCAAAAAAACAATATCTGCTTTGTTTTTCGATTATTCACTAACTGATAATTATCCTCACCTGGTGTTTGTCTTTTTTTGTTTTCTTCATTTTTTTCATTTCTCCAAAAAATTTTTAATGGCTTAGTTTAAGTCTTATTTATACTTTTTTCCCGTCGGTCCGTGTCTTTTTAACTGGTTGTCAGACGACCTTTTAACTGTCAGTTATGGCTAAAAACGACAAAGTATTGAGATGGTCAAACCCTAGCAACAAAATAAAAATATGCAAAGAAGACGATGTAACATCATATTAGCCTATTTTGAAAATACTTGTCTTCATGGATTTAATTTACCCTAAGGGCATGTTTAAGATTTGCTGATTTAGAAAAAATTATAATAGTAACATTTTTCAAAAATAATATAAACATAACATGACAAATATATAATAAAACTAATCAAACAGTTCGTGGTAACGAACTGTAGTAAGGAGCGACCCGGCTCAATAGTAAACAAAACTCTAAAAAACGGATTTTTGATGCTAAAAGATATATCAAAAGAATCAGATTTATATGCTGATTTTAAATATATAAGTTTAATCAAATTTAGTCTTTGTCAACAAAAGTTACGAGCCTGAGAAAATTTGGCTTATTTTGGAAAATAGGGGGTAACACCCCCTAAAAGTCACAGGATCTTAACGAAAATCACACCATCGCATTCAGCGCATCAGAGAACCCTACAGAAAAAATTTCAAGGTCCAATCTACAAAAATCTGGAATTTCGTATTTTTTGCCAGAAGACAAATTCACGGGTGCGTGTTTATTTGTTTGTTTGTTTGTTTGTTTTTTTTTTTCTCCAGGGGTCATCGTATCGAGCAAGTGATCCTAGAGTGTTGCAAGAGGGCTCATTCTAACGGAAATAAAAAGTTTTAGTGCCCTTTTTAAGTGACCAAAAAAATTGGAGGGCACCTAGGCCCCCTCCCACGCTATTTTTTTCCCAAAGTCAACGGATCAAAATTTTGAGATAGCCATTTTGTTCCGCATAGTCGAAAACCATAATAATTATGTCTTTGGGGATGACTCACCCCCCACAGTCCCTGGGAGAGGGGCTGCAAGTTACAAACTTTAACCATTGTTTACATACAGTAATTGTTACTGGGAAGTGTACCGACGTTATCAGGGGGATTTTTTTTGGTTTGGGTGTGGAGTTCAGGGGAGGGGGCTATATGGGAGGATCTTTCTTTGGAGGAATATTTCATGGGGGAAGAGAAATTCAATCAAAAGGGCGCAGGATTTTCTAGCATTGCTATTAAAAAAAAAAAACAATGGAAATATAAACATGGAAAAGTTTTTTCAATTGAAAGTAAGGAGAAGCATTAAAACTTAAAACGAACAGAGATTATTACGCATATGAGGGGTTCTAAAAATACTTTAGCATAAAGAGCGAGGTAAATACTTCGCTCTTTATGCTAAAAAAATTTTTAAGTAATTTCAACTATTTATTCTACGGCCTTTCTGATTCAGGGGTCATTCTTAAAGAATTGGGACAAAACAAGATTTAGTGTGAAGAGCGAGGTATTAACGAGGGGAAAAAACCCCTCATATATATAATCAAAAATATAAGAATATAAAAGTTTGTTATGTAAGTTAATTCTTAAGTTATGTATATTTTTTACTAATAAAAACGTTCGTTAAAAATTAAAAGATCTATTTGTCTTTTTAAGTAATCGAAAAATTGGAGGGCAACTAGGCCTCCTTCCCCACCCCTTATTTCTCAAAATCGTCTGATCAAAACTAAGAGAAAGCCATTTAGCCAAAAAAAGAATTAATATGCAAATTTCATTTTAATAATTTATGTACGGAGAGCCAAAATCAGACATGCATTAATTCAAAAACTTTCAGAAATTAAATAAAAAAACAAGTTTTTTGAAATGAAAGTAAGGAGCGACATTAAAACTTAAAACGAACAGAAATTACTCCGTATATGAAAGGGGCTTTTCCTCCACGACACCCCGCTCCTTGCGCTAAAGTTTGATTCTTTCTCGCAACTCTACTTTTTAAAACAATAAAAAACGTTAGCGTAAAGAGCGGGGTGTCGAGGAGGAAAAGCCCCTTTCATATACGGAGTAATTTCTTTTCGTTTTAAGTTTTAATGTCGCTCCTTACTTTCATTTCAAAAAACTTGTTTTTTTTTATTTAATATAATATAAACAAGGTTGACTTCAACTTCTAACTTAAAATCAAAGGGTATCCGCATGTGGGAAATGTCTTTTATAATAGGCTAATTTGTATAGACTTACTACAAAGTATTTTGAAGTTTCAACAGGAGGGAGCTTAGAATTCAGTTAAGATTTCATAAAATTTAAATTAGCAAATGTTATGCGCGAACGGCTATAAGAATCATTTTCTTAATTGGAACCCCCAATGTCAGCCCATATTTTAACAAAGGGATATTCAAAAACGAACAAGTGTGATTTTAAAACAACGGGGAGCTGTCCTCTCCAGCTCCTTGCTTTTAACTTTAAAGTATCATACTGACTGAAAACTACTCATGTCTGTCTCTCAAAATACAGTCAATTCGCTATATTCCTATTATAAACCTTTGAATAACATGTACAATGTAGACAACGTGCATTATTTTCCATAAAGCACCCCTAAACCGATACTTTAGCGTTAACAGTGGATTGTAAGGCCGCCCCTCCACTGTCCCCGATTTTTAGGGTTAGATTTGGAAATAGAAAATAGGGAGCACCGGGTTGCAGTTTCTAAACGTTTATAAATTTTTCTATACGTTTCAATTCTTAATATTGCAGAACATTTTCATTTGAAAATTTTAGAGTTTTGATTTATTCGGATCTTCCTTTTATTTGTATCTACTGTGAAAAAGACTAATTCGAAACAAGACTGACAATGAAGATGTATATCAGAATAATAATGAGTTTCTTAATAAGCGGTATGACAACACACATAAATTTGGGCAATTTAAACCTTAAAATTGACACAAAATACCCCCTTTCCCCCGAAGGAAATTTCTCGTGATTCTCGTTAAAAGTTTGAGCTATCTGGACCTAATTTGGTTTACAGCCAGTAACACGGAATAAATGATTTCAATATAATCTGGTAAAGATAAATGAAACGCCAAACTCAAATTATTTATAATAATCCCAACAAGCTGAATCACTTTTCTCTGAACTTTTAGAACTAACCTTTGTGAAGTTGAGATTATTAAAGGATTGTTTTGGAAAAAGACCCGTAGTTAGATGAAAAGAAAAGACTATCTTGGTCATGGGGTAATGACAGTGTTCACTATAATTATAGGTCTCTGTAATTTCTTGTATAATTGAGTAGATTTTGGTCTTGCTCCCGCTAATCTTCAAAACAGTTGGAAGTGATATTCATTTTCCTTAAGTCTTTCTGAAGTACCAACACATTTCAATTGAAAGAAAAGCTATTTAACTAAATTTTAGATGTATCCAATCTCAGCGTTATATATTTACTAAAGCCTGCAACAGGCACGTTCATGGAAATTTTTCGAGGAGATGGTACTGGGCTGAAGACGGGGTTTAAATTAATCTCAAAGCAAAAATAGGCGAGTCGCTTAAGCATTATAGAAAATGATTCGAATCATAAAAGTCAAAAGCAAAACAAAAAAGTAAAAATCTTAAAGCAAAAAACCTGTTTTACATGTTTTTCACTTTTTTATTCTTTTTATACTTTATCTTTATCAGGTTTGTCACGTAAATATTATTCAATTAACTGGTATGATTTATTCAATTAACTGGTTCAATTAACTGGTGTGATTTATTCAATTAACTGGTATTAATTCAAAAGGCCAGGCTATGGGTTTGAGAGGTCTGACATTTTTTCTATCCAAATCGTCTCAAGAAGCACAATTGAAAATGTCCTCCTGTTAGAACAGAAACTCGTCGACAATGATATGGACCATCACTTTCCAGAGAATATTATCTTGATCAATTCCCTTGTTCAACGACTTTTCGTTGTCAGCGGTCTGCAAAACCAGTTAAAAGTTTGACAATGAATTGTCTTTGGAAAAAGCAACATACCGACACATTCTGTGTGGTTATGTTTTTGGGAAGTGTAACCTTCAGTGCTCGTGTATGTCCCAAAAGATGCGTGAAAGGCTAAACCAAACTTTCTGGTCGTTAATATTGGAGTAGAAACTTAAGCAGCCTAAGCCATACATTAAATCCAGCCAGCCAAAACGAAAGTAAGTAGAAATTGTTTGATATGAATCTCTGAAACGGTCGGATCTGCCATGACAGGTCAATAAGATCTGGCCACTCTACTCTAAATCGGACCAGAAGATTCTCTTAAACTCAGTGAAATGTTTCATACACAAGAAATGGCTTTCAGAGAGCACTTCAAGATTTATCGAGAAACACGAATGATATCCAAGTGAGGCAGCACATTATAACAATCAAGCCTTTTAACACTACATTCGCTAGATGCATTTCTAACATAGACCATCTGAAAAAGAAAAGCTATTATACTCAAGCTTTTTAAACATAAATGTTGGCTTGAAAATTGGTGTTAATATATATTGAGTAGAACTGAAGAAACAACCTGCCTCCTTGAATGTGCTTTCCATTTGATGGATGCTGATCGCTATCAACCAAAATTATTGCTTTCTGGCTCTCTGAAAATGAGACAAGAAAGCTGACAAAGTGTCAAGAGAAAAAATGAGGGACGTTTATGTTACTGACACATATCGTATGTGAGAAACGCCGAAACGGTCTACAGCTTCAACATACATAAAAATCCTTCTTTTACCCATCACCATATCTTCATCAGAGGCTTTTTGTATTTTTGACTTTTTTTTTTACTGTAAGACTTGGTAAAGGACAATATCTGGAAGAAATGTATAGCACATTTCATGTGTTCTTCACAAATACACAATGACTCAGACTGCTAAAAGAATTGAAGACATAATATTCTACTGTGACAACTGCGCCGACCAAAACAATAATTGTACGCTCTGCATTAGTCTGCTTCAAATTATAATGCCTCAAAAAGTACAATCAACCGAATTGATACTCTTTACTTAACAAAAGGACATGGTGACATCAATATGGACCACAGTCCATTCCACATTCCAGCATCGAATCAAAGATTCGTCACATGAAGCCTTGTGTTATTTTAAATCCTTAATGGTCTGATCTAACAAGCTAGTGGAATCCTGACAAGTGGGGGGATGGAATCCTGAGATTATATTTTTACTGTTTTAGGATATGGAATTCAGGAGATAGCACGGAAAAATGTCATATAGCTTAGCTTACCTTGTCCAGGTTTAACTTATCAGATGAAAGAAAAATGTGTTTTTGAAAATTTACCAAAACAAAACTCCTCAAGAATGGAATTTCCTATTGCGAATATTTGATTTTCGATCATCTCCGTCGAAGAAGTCAAAGCCCAGAAGTGTGGAGAATGGAAAACTTGCCCTGGTATTGCAGAATCTATTTTCGATGGTGCAGAATAGAACCGACAGCGACTCTTGGGAAAATGTGCCAATAGCGACAGAAAACAAGTATTTGTTGGTGTCCATTAGTTAATGATTTATAGAGTAACTGCATTTTATTTGCTTCGTTACCTCTTTGAACTTTAACTTTGTAAAGAATTAAATACATTTTCCGTTATCTTCACTCTTCAGCAACTCCAAGTTTATGCAGGGTACTCGCCTGAAAAGCCGTATATCCAACTGTCAAGAAAGCTAAAAGTTGTTTATTCAATTTTTCTGCGTTCATAAGTATGTACATTTTCAAGTTTCTGGTGTAAAAAAACGAACGAACAACTTTTAACGTTCGGAAACGCTTGAAAAACCTCCGACTATTGACTTTCAGAGCATCAAAAACCCCAAATTTTAAACTCCAACGCTTAAAAGCCTGTCATGCAAGGATATCTTTCTTGTATTTTTAGATACGATTTTTCTCAAAACTGTGTTTTGGCATGTCCGTCTCATTCCAAAACCCGTCTACTCTGTGAGAGAAAGGCTACATCCATGTTAATCATATCATCAGTTAATCAGCGCATATAAGAGGCGTATATATATCAGAAGCGTATATCAGATCTCAATTAAAATTGGTCGTCGTTTTAGCTGCACCTTTAGGGTTTTGGGTAGGATACAATAGCTCATTGAGTATTTGCTGCTATGAGCAAAGCGCTCCGTGTACTTGTTACGTCTTGGTTCATATTTTGTTTAAAGTGTGTCTTCGTGGCCGTAATCCAACCGTTTTATGGACAATTCACACAGGTGGTAAGGAGATTCAAGGTGGTCACAGATCCATTAAAAGTTGTTTCCAGTGCATTCAGTTCATTGTTATTTCATAATATCTTTGTTTCATGAACAAATTTAACTTCAAAGGGTTTCTAATGGAACATACAAGAACTCGAACTTGAAATGGGACACACAAGTTTACCCCCATGGGATCTAGTTGTAGGTGTTGAAATTTTCATAAGAAGAAATAAATGGTTTAAGAAAATTTTGAAAAAACAAAGAAACAAGTCAATTAACCCAAGATTCAACTTTAATGTGCAATTCGCAATGTAAATTATAAAAAGAAAGAGGTATAATGCAGACTTTCCGAACGGTAACACCTCTGTAACACTCAACAGTATTACGGACAAAAAACGTTCCAGATCCTTTCATTTTAGTATATAGCTTGTGAAAATAAGGACTAAGATAATTTATATAAACTGGTGTATATAACTTTCACGTTAAGAACTCGAGCAGCCAACAGCTTGTAGTTTCTTGAACTATTCTCTATTTTTTTTTTAAATGAGTAAAAAATGGCTTTTGGGTGTCGTCTTTAAGTAGTTAGCATCAATGATTGCAGGAAAGACACCATTTCCCTTGATTGTTTGAGGGGGTGTAGATATAACATTTTGGGAGATGGGGACAGTTTCATTAAGGTAACTAAGAGAGGTCATAACAATAGTTGATTAATTTATTATTGGTGCAGTCGGTTATGCTTCAAAAACTTCTCTCTCTCTCTCTCTCTCTCTCTCTCTTTCTCCCTCCTTCTCTTCCCCTTTTTCTGTCTCTCACTCCCTCTTTCGTTCTCTATCTCCATCTGTACTAGTCTCTCCCTTCGTAATAAACTTCTTGCTGTAGATAATTAAAATGGTTTCGTGAGAAACGGATGACATGAAACGGAACGAATTTCCTTTATTTTTAATTTTTCTAAGTAAATTTCTCATTAAAATCACCAGGTTAGACATAAAAGGAGGGTCGAATTCTCCCAGCAAGTTTTAGAGAAAGAGTTTGTCAGAAAAATTTCCTGACAAAATCAATTCCGGTTGACGCAGTCGCAAAGCTTAGAAAATCTTTCCAATTTCTTATTTCTCTCGGGGGAAAGCCTCTTTTACATCATTAAGTTGTCCCATCTTCCATGTAGATCAACTCAGGGAAATTAGCCAATCAGGGAACGCTAAGATCCTTTGGGAATTCTTTCCTATGCCATGGTTGGTTTTTTCCGTTCAAATAGGACAAAGAGGGAAAAGATGAGACATTTCCATTTTAATATTAGAATAAATTTCTAAGTCTTTTCTTAGTGCAGTTGCCTCATGAATTTTAAGTATACCCATGACAGTTAAATTAAATTTTAAAATAAGCAGGGTTTGTCTGCCTTAAAATAACTAAAATATATCAGTATTTTGTATCATTTCTGTCAAAATATGTAACTGTTTTGTAGGAAATTGCACTTTGACAATTAGTGAACTTCAATGTAAAGTCAGAGAGACAGGGAAGACAGTTAGAAATTACCTGTTTGAACTTTCCTGTAAAATAATTAAAAAATTTTGACAGCTTTATAAGAGTATGGGATTTACACTCAATTTATTACTTGATAGCGTGGACGTCTACAGAAAATTTTGAGGAGAGAAAGCCTAAAGAATATTAAACAGTTCGTGGTAACGAACTGTAGTAAGGAGCGATCCGACTCAATAGTAACCAAAACTCTAAAAAATTGAATTTTGATATAAATGGCTACATCAAAAGAATTCCATTTTAATACTGATTTTAAATATATAAGTTTCATCAAGTTTAGTCTTACCCATCAAAAGTTACGAGCCTGAGAAAATTTGCCTTATTTAGGAAAATAGGGGGTAACACCCCCTAAAAGTCGTAGGATCTTAACGACAATGACACCATCAGATTCAGCGTATCAGAGAACCCTACTGTAGAAGTTTCAAGCTCCTATCTACAAAAATGTGGAATTTTGCATTTTTTGCCAGAAGACAAATCACGGGTGCGTGTTTATTTGTTTTTTTGTTTTTTGCTTTTTTTTCCCAGGGGTCATCGTATCGACCAAGTGGTCCTAGAATGTCACAAGAGGGCTCATTCTAACGGAACTGAAAAGTTCTAGTGCCCTTTTTAAGTGACCAAAAAAATTGGAGGGCATCTAGGCCCCCTCCCACGCTCATTTTTCCCAAAGTCAACGGATCAAAATTTTGAGATAGCCATTTTGTTCAGCATAGTCGAAAATCATAATAACTATGTATTTGGGATGACTTACTCTCCCACAGTCCCTGGGGGAGGGGCTGCAAGTTGCAAACTTCAACCAGTGTTTACATATAATAATGGTTATTGGGAAGTGTACAGACGTTTTCAGGGGGATTTTTTGGTTTGGGGGTGGGGTTGATGGGAGAGGGCTTTGTGGGAGGATCTTTCCTTTGAGGAATATGTCATGGGGTAAGAAAAATTCAATGAAAAGGGTGCAGGATTTTCTAGCATTACTATAAAAAAACAATGAAATAATAAACATGAAAACGTTTTTTCAAATGAAAGTAAGGAATAGCATTGAAATTTAAAACGAACAGAGATTATTACGCATATGAGGGGTTCTAAAAATACTTTCAAACAGTTCGTGGTAACGAACTGTAGTAAGGAGCGACCCGGCTCAATAGTAACCGAAACTCTAAAAAAAGGAATTTTGATACCAATAGCTACATCATAAGAATCGCATTTTAATGCTGGTTTTAAATATATAAGTTTCATCAAGTTTAGTCTTACCCATCAAAAGTTACGAGCCTGAGAAAATTTGCGTTATTTTGGAAAATAGGGGGAAACACCCCCTAAAAGTCATATAATCTTCACGAAAATCACACCATCAGATTCAGCGTATCAGAGAATCCTACTGTAGGAGTTTTGAGCTCCTATCTACAAAAATAGGGAATTTTGCATTTTTTGCCAGAAGGCAGATCACGGATGCGTGTTTATTTGTTTTTTTTTTGTTTTTTTTTTCCAGGGGTGATCGTATCGACCCAGTTGTCCTAGAATGTTGAAAGAGAGCTCATTCTAACGGAAATGAAAAAGTTCTAGTGCCCTTTTTAAGTGACCAAAAAAATTGGAGGGCACTTAGGCCCCCTCGCACGCTAATTATTTTCCCAAAGTCAACGGATCAAAATTCTGAGATAGCCATTTTATTCAGCGTAGTCGAAAAACCTTATAACTATATCTTTGGGGACGACTGACTCCCCCACAGTCCCCGTGGGAGGGGCAACAAGTTACAAACTTTGACCTGTGCTTACACATAGTAATGGTTATTGGAAAGTATACAGGCGTTTTCAGGAGGATTTTTTTGGTTGGGGGAGGGGTTGAGAAGAGGGGGATATGCTGGGGGAACTTTCCATCGAGAATTTGTCATGGGAGAAGAAAATTTCTATGAAGGGAGAGCAGGATTTACTAGCATTATTTAAAAAAAAAAACAATTAAAAAATAAATGTGAAAAAGCTTTTTAAGCTGGAAGTAAGGAACAGCAATAAAACTTAAAACAAACAGAAATTATTACCCATATGAGGGGCTCATCTCCTTCTAATACCTCGCTCTTTACGCTAAAGTATTTTTAGTAATTTCAACTATTTATTCTACGGTTTTTGTGATTCAGGGGTCATTCTTAATAAATTGGGATAAAATTTAAGCTTTAGTGTAAAGAGCGAGGTACTGACGAAGGGGCGAATCCCCTCATATATGTAATAAAAACATGAGAATACAAAAGTTCTTTACGTAAGCTAATTTATAAGTTACCTAAATCTTTTACCAATAAAAAGATTCGTAAAAAATTAAAAGTTCTAGTTGCCTTTTTAATTAACCAAAAAATCGGAGGGTAACTAGGCTTCGTCCCCCGCTCTTTTTTTCTCAAAATCATTCGGTCAAAATTATGAGAAAGCCATTTAGCCAAAAAAAAAAAATAATATGCAAATTTCGTTTTGATTATTCCTCTTCGGAGAGCCAAAATCAAAACATGCATTGATTCAAAAACGTTCAGAAATTAAATAAAAAAAAAACAAGTTTTTTTAACTGAAAGTAAGGAGCGACATTAAAATTTAAAACGCACAGAAATTACTTCGTATATGAAAGAGGCTGCTTCCTCATCAACGCCCCGCTCTTTACGCTAAAGTTTTTTACTGTTTTAAAAAGAAGAATTGAGAGAAAGAGTAAAACTTTAGCGTAAAGAGCGGGGCGTTGATGAGGAAGCAGCCTCTTTTTATATACAAAGTAATTTCTGTGCGTTTTAAGTTTTAATGTCGCTCCTTACTTTCAGTTAAAAAAACTTGTTTTTTTTTTTTATTTAATTTTAACTTAAGACGTTCAAAAGACAGACATATTAATTGACTGACTAATAATTTAGTATAATATAAATTTAAATACTTTATTTTAAAGTGCAACTGGTAGTAAAATTATTATAAAATATCCTGGTTGCTGGCACAAATTTTTTCCAGGTGAGTACAGTGGTGCCAATTCACGAAAAAAACAGGGGGCGGGAGAGGATGTTTTTTGGCTTTTGCAATGTAGATACAAAAAAAAAATACAAAACAAAAGTTAGAAAAGATACCTAAAACAGGTAGTATTTATAACAAGGCATTTAGGAAAATAGGGTGGTAATACCCCCTATCTTCCCCCCAGCTACCACCACTGGGTAGGTCAGCCTACTGAATTTTTGTCTAGGAAAGTGGAAAACGCTAGAAAATACTAGAAAATTGGGGACTTTCCTGTCACTGAAATTTTGTTTTCGATTTGAATTTGTTTTTTCTATATGGGGGGGGGGGTCAAAATGTAACTACACAAGTCCTCTCCCCCCAGTCCTTGAGTCTTAAAGCCCTCCCTAAAGACAATTGTATGAACACTTATTTAGGACAATTTTTTGTTCTTGTACAATGGTTTTCTTTTTTCTTGCTCTGATTACTGTCTCGTTGAGAGGTTTTCAGGCATACCTGTCATAGTTCAATTTTCAATGCGGTAAATAGTTCTCCTTAAAGTCTTTTGCGCTGTTGTAAGTCCAATGCTTTAGTAAAGAAATTTCAATACATTCAAGAGTTTGGACCTGCAACCCAAAAAAGGAATAAAGCTTACGCTACCAGTGTCCCTTATAGGCAGAGTCCTAATGAGAAAATATATTTTTTTATGGTAATACCATTGCTTTTGGAGATACAGTTGTCTGCTGAAGCAAAATAATAATGATAAGCTGAGAATCCTAGACGCACATTCTTAGTATTTACTTTTGTGTTTGTTGATATGCTCACAATTATCTGCCAGTTTGCTTTGTAGGTACAATATTACAAACCATAACATTATATTGGGTAAAATTCTAGTTAATTGACTTCTTGCTATCTCAGAAAGGGTTTAGGCTAGGAAAATGAAACTTTCAGGGATGGGTCTACAGGATAAAGTATGTCCCGGGAAGGTATTTTAAAGCACCCACCTCTACTCCTTCTCCCTCTAAAGGGCCCTAAAATTCGCCTACATAACAGGTCTATACCTATTGAAATTTTGACAAAACAACACTTTACCTTAATTTTCAGTAACTAGTTGCTTTTTCTCTCCCTTTAGTTCTGAAAATGTGATTCCTGTTATTTGAGTAGAATTTTGAGCCGTACCTATGTTTTTTTTCAAAATTTAGGAAATGTATTTGCATATCTTTAAAATCTTATAAAATGGGATTGAGCAAAGTTATGTATTGCGGTAAATTATTACAGGTTCAGCTTGTTTCGACTAGAGTTACAGTATTGTACAAAACAAAAATACATATATCTTATTAATAACGGGCTGTTTTAATTGTAGGTCCGGCAGTATCTGAGGTACTACCTCTAAATCAATCAAACCCTGTTACAAGCATCAATCACACACCCTCGCAGGCCCAAGTACCTCCTTCGACATCATTATTTCAAAATCCATTCAGTCTTCCTCACCCTATTGGGGGTGTCAATAATGTATTACAATGTAATCCGCCCCCTCCATCAATTATGTCACCCCAAAGTGGTGTTCCAATGGACAATTGGGCCTATGGGATAAGGCGTAGAACGGCAACACACGCATGTCCAGTATGTGGGAAGCATTATGTGAACGAAGGAAGTTTACGTAAGCACTTGGCTTCGCATCCGGAAACAGCACCGTTTACAGCAGCATTGAGAATGTGGCCTTGCACAGTCTGTCCCGCTGTTTTCCCGTTTGAAGCAGGTATGATTTTACTGGTCTATTGTTTCAATTCAACCTGACACGAATTTTGCATGTCGTATTTGTGAATGACGGGAGGACAGAAAAATAGCGGATCAGCTTGGAATATCTTTATCGGGAGGGGGAATCAAATACTTGAATAAAACTTTTCGCCAGGAAAGTATTCCATTTCCTTGAAATTACGAATGTTGTACTCTTTGTGAATTTTTGTCTTCTGAGGGAAAACCCCGAGTTCCTCACCTTTTTCCTGCGGTTCGATTTTTCTTCTCATCATTTTTACGAAGCTGTACAATTTTAACAATAATTTGTTCAAGATAAGATTATGGTTATAAATTCCATAAACATTTTGTGTGAAATAGTAACCTCTTGCCAGGGAAATAGGTCCAGCGTGAAAATAGACCGAGCTAGGATCTCCAGCTTAAAAACCGTCTTATAAATTTTTTGTAGGCTACCCTCTCAAATCAATGCATCCACTTTATTTGATATTTTTGTCGTCTTGTGGGAGTGGTGGCATTAAGTTTGTGTGACACTTTTGAAATAAGCCGTTATTCATAATATCTGAAACATAATCCCCCAACAAAAAAGACGGGTTAAATTTTAAATACTACTTATGAAAAATGACAGAGACGTTATCCGCGAACAGCTGGTAAGGTGTTATTAGATTTTTCTTCTGGAGATAAATCCCTTCAATATAAAGATGTGATATGTGTCATGGAAATTTTGAAATGAATTCGAATCCATTAAAACATAAATAGTGCGAATGTTGAACAAACATTGCGGGACCCGACACTATTAGAATACAATATATCTAATAAGCATTGCCGGTTATGGAGTGAAGGCCTAACCAGTTCAAGCTTGCATTCAATAAAAAAAACTTACGATCGTCATTGACACCGGGCTTTGGAGGGTGGCAAGTGGCACAACCACGCCGGGCCTCGTACTATCAGGGCCGAATATGCTATGAACTACAATCACGTGAGTTATTTTGTGACTTCGTGAGGGGTCTCATAGAAAAGGCAGTGGAATATACGGTTGAAGTTTCTAAATGCTGGGCCCCGCCTTATACGGAACGAAGCGAGCCGTTGTAAAACCGTCAAAGCTCCCTAAAAACTATCGAGACCCACCTTGGTTAGGACCTTTTGGCTCTGGTTACCGGATAAATATTCTTTTCTCCTCTGACCCACAGGAAGCTACATTATTATTGATCCTGTCACATTCCGACCACAACGTCAGGACCTGCACAGTGGCGACTACACAAAGACCCGCGCGCCAGTGTCATTGAAAAGAAAAATGGGATTGAATCCAAAGAAAATGATATAGAACAAACACAATTCAAACGACTACAAAGTATTTATTTAACGCATGCGCATCAGTTTACGATAAGATAATCCGGTTCGTCTTTCCGCAAGGGTGGTCATCTCTGTCTTTTTCATTCTACCAGTTAAAGTTTAACTAATTCATGAACTGTAATAATTGTCGTAATGAAAAGTAATTGTGTAATGAATTGTAACAATTACACTACTGAATGGTATAACTGGAAGATTTTATTTAATGGTGTTTTATTTGGAAGATTCATATCACTGAAATAGTCTCTTGGGGATGTAGTTGAACTGCCCTTTATTCATCATTAATTATTCCATTTAGTTTTGTAACGCCATTTGAGCCATAAAGATAAAGCCTACTATTTTTTAAGAGTTAGTCCAGCTCTTTACAAGTGGGTTTTTTTTTAAGTGTAAATTGTGCATTATGGACACTTTTTCCGCAACCTGGCTTTTCTTCAACTGTAATTTTTATTTATTTGAACGTTGTCTAGTAAGACTACTAATGAGAGCCGTTTTACTACAGTATGTTTTTAATTACTTCTATCAGATTGATCATTGCTACTTCAGGTCTCTTATCCTCCTACCAAAAAAAGAAACTAGTCAAATGGGTTTACACTCCACTCCAATTACTTATTCAATCCTTCCGAAAACCTAATTAAAATAAATTTCGAGGTTTAAGTAATTCCTTATTGATAGCTGGTTTATCTTCTGGACGAAGTGGAAGAAGGAGTATGCAAGGGCGTATCCATAATTTTTGTTCGATGGGTGTTAATTTTTTCGACGCGGGGAAATGCATCAACAATTTGTTTACATGCATTTTTCATGCTTTCAAGAGTCGGACAATTTTCCTTTTTTGAGGGGGAGGGGGTTCAACCCTAAGGACCCTTCCTCTTTTAACGGCCTCCCACGCCCCTCCTGCCTGATATTTATATATTTACTTATCTTTTATGAGTTTTTTTTCTATTTTATGTGTCTTCTACCGTATTATATGTTGAAATCATTATTACGATGAGATGTTGATGTTTTTTCTTCTGTTTTTGCACTGTCCCAGCCTTACGAGCTCTGCTCTCTGTTGGGGCATAATATTGTTTGTGTATTTTTTCAGCCTTTGTATATTTTCTCCAAGAAAAAAATACAAAATTTATACTTCTATACTGTAGCCTAACAATAGGGTGTCATTTAGGTATTTCATGTCGAGTAGTCTTTTAGCTGAAGGTACTAGAACATTTTTTTTCCTTATCCTGGCTAGTCAACCTACCTTTGCATACAAAAATTACGACTATAAAAATTAATTTGACATTAATTAATCAGTTTGATATTTTGGCCTTCAAAAATATCCTGATCTTTGCTACTTAAAAACTTCGGGTCAAAAAATTGCATGTAAGGCACTTTATGGCAAAAAAATCCATTTCCTTGGAATAAGTTCTAGATGAAACAGTCTAACAGGGATTATTTTTGGGTTTAGGCGGTAAAAGAATGAAAATGAAGTCCTTTTGAACTCTCATGGTTATTACCAAAAAAGAACAGAAGTTTCTAATCAATACTGAACTTTGTAATTCTAGGAAGTTTCCTTGGCGGTTCTAACTTTCCTCCAACATTGGGTCTTTCTCATCATTTTCTAGGGAAATGAATTACCATTCTTATGACGGATTTTCCATTTTCTGAAGGAAATTGGTCCTCTATCAAAAAGAAAATGTCAAATTCAAGACTTAAGATTCTCAACGTAGTCTTTTGAATTTGAAGATGATTGGGTTATCGACTTTTAGAAAATGTCTCTTTTCCTGAATAATGACGGTTCATTCTTTTAATCGGTCTAATTGACATAGTTTGTACCTTCATTTATCATTTAATTCCCTTAAGCCACAGAACAGTTACATTTAAGTTTTTTTCATATACCGGTTATCAGTTTTTTCAATTTTACATAACAGCACCATTTAACGAAAATATCTTCATATTTTAAAGATAATTGTTTTCCATTTTTAAAATGAAAACGAAAAAAAATTGTTTTTTTTCAAAATCTAAAGGAAAATACTTTTGATAATCATCGACTGTTTTTATTGAAGATGTAAAAATTGTATTTTCCAACATCTTTGGAATGAGGTATGCTTCTTAAATCTTGTGTCTGAAATTCCTTGGTCAAGTCTCCCGTTGTTTTGTTTTCAATTTTTTGTTTCTTTTAATGAATATATACAAAAAATGTGTTTTCAAATTTAGGTGGAGATATTATTATCCCCTCTTCGTAACTGGTGCCCCTGAATCTACGTAAAATGATGGCTATTTCAGCTTTCCAAAACTAGCGGAAAAAATGAACTTTAAAGTTAAGTGAAAGCTTTGTCGAAAATAAAAGCTTTCCGTAAAATCTTAAATTTTCGTTCTAATAGAATATAGAAGTATCATTTACCAAAACTAAACCCGAAGCTAGCAATATTGTTTCCAACAGTTGCATAACAATTGTGTTGCCGATAAGGAAAAAGAGAGAAAAGTATTTTGGCAAAAATCGGTCCTGAATATTTAATCTTACTAAATTTTCTATGAATTATAGCTAACACTACCATAAGAGTTACAAGCCATCCAATAAATCCTAGATATTTTGAACAGCAAAGGAAAAATTTTCTACCCTTCCTATGAATATTTCAACTAATCTTTGTGTGCAGCTTCTATTTTTGATCATCTTACCACAGAAAAAAAGTAATTGTATTGAACTATAATTTTTGCAAGCATTTTGTGTTACTTCTTTTTATGAAAAAAAAAATATTTAAAAATTATATTTTTAATATACTTATACTATAAATGTTTAAGAGACATATTTTGTAACATGCAATATTTAAAGAACAGATAGAAGGAAGATTACCTACCCTCTAAGACCACACTCAGGGGTCCTGTGACCAGTATACATTTTCAGAATTCCTTTAAAAAAAGTCATAATGTTTTCCATATTTTCCTATAATTGGCGCACAGTTTGTCTGTTTTATTTTTTTTATTTATTTCTTTTTTAAGCTTATTCACGGTTTTGCGTGCTAGTTAAAAATTGATATCACAGAAAAAAATATGACTTCTTGGTAGCTTTTGCGTGTTATGAATAACCCAAGTTTTTTATCAAGAAGAAAAATGTAAATATCTAATCTGAGGACAATGACAACCAAAATTAATGGTTTACTTCAACCCTTTCGCTGCCGCAAATACTTAAATTTGCAGTGAGAAAAATGTGATGGGTATAATTAACTCTTGAAATAAGATACGCTGATGAATTCTTTCTTTCTTTTTTTTAGATCCCTGAGGCTATAGATGAGTAGGCGCCTCTTTTGGTCAAGCTGAACAACGTCAATTAAGAATCCTTTTTATTTTATACATTTGCATAGGCTTCATTTAAATCAGAGAAAAAGACCATAATCTATCTTCAGAACCGCTGCCCTTTTGAGTTTTGTAATATGTGCACCAGTTCACGAAAATGTAGGGCAGGGGATATATATTTTTCAAAATCTATGGGGCGGGACGATTTGCTTTTTTTCAATGTAAGTGCCGAAATATAATATTTAAGATACCACAGATCAATTGATACCTTTGTTTGTGTTTCACATGCAATCAGAAAGGCTTCACTTGAATCAGAAGACTCCAATTTATTTCCAGAGCCACTGTCCTCTGAGTTTTACAATACTACCTTGTTTCCTCCTGCAGTAATGTCAATGTTTGTTTAAATACAACTTAATAAGCGTACTGTAATAGAGAAATACAGAAATAATCCTTCGAAAATCAGACCATGAAATGTTTTTTTCCATGATCCAGAGGTATTTACTTACATATTTGAGATGCCTTTAACTATATGGCTAAGAAATAGTAAAGTATGTACCACTGGTATTCACCTCTGTGCCTGTGGTGCCAATGGGAGGTCATGGAGGGTATGAAAAACTCCAAGACTATGGTTAAAAAGAAAAAAAAATATTCATGCTTAAATCTCAGAAATAGATAATATGGTAAGTTTCAATTAATTCGCCATTAGAGAAAGATTTACAGTTTTCAAAAATCTACTATTTTCAGCGTCTTCTCATTAAGTTGTGCAAAAAAAAAGCCTCAATTCCAGATCTAATCCTTGAAAAGCCGGTGTGTTAATTAAAAGCACTCAAGATTCAATTCGCAAAGTTGCAAAAACCGTAACCAGCTGTTTTTAAAAGAAAAGCCGCTCCTTTCCTCACTGCCATATCAATCAAAGCAATGCAATTAAAATGCAAGTTGCGTGCCCCCCGTTTAAACAAATTTCCACCGGGTGATCAACTTAACCCTTTCGAAGAAACGTACTGACGCTCAGCATCTGTGTATGCACGTAAAAAATCTTGTGGGAACTTGTCAAAGAGTTAGGATTAATTTTAGCTAGTGACACATAAATGATTACTTTGTTTATTCCTTATAATTTTTCTTAGTTTTATTGACGGCATGCATCTGACTTCCAGCAAAGGATGTAATTATAAATACTATTGATATATATATATATATATATATATATATATATATATATATATATATATATATATATATATATATATATTAGGGAGCAATTCCCCCAGAAAATTCTCCCCATGGGATATTACCCACAGAAAATTCCTCTCCCCCCTCCCCGTGGAAAATTCCCATCGTGGAAAAATAACACCCGCGCGAAAATTCCTCCACTTCATGGAAAATTTCCTCAGACGCAAAATCGAGAAATCACAGAGATAATGCAAAATAGTTACTTCAAAATGTCGATCATATGTCCCAAGGGGTAATAAAAGGAACAGATATCAAAAACGGTTCTTGGCCATGGGCTGTTTAGTCACCAATCATTCGGTTTTTAAAAAGAGGACTATTAACCTCAATTTCCGATCAAAGGAGAAGCCTCCAAAGTTTCTACAACCACGAGGGGAAGGTTGGGGATGAGTAGGAGGAAACCCCCTTTATATAGAATATTTTCTGCTAATTTTCAGGTTTAAAATTGCTCTTTACTTTCATAATAACGGCGTAGACCATAAATATTCTCGGAAATCAAGAGAGATTATGTATCTACCTCCACCTCCCCTTCTTTAGAACTAATTCTGTATTTATGTGAAGGCTCAATGAGATGGTGTAAAATACACTCTTTGAGGCACCTGTCCCTCTCCCTAGTCAAAAAACTATCACATAGCCCCACTGTAGAGGTTTGTAATCTACATAAGTTAGGATTTTTTTTTTTTCAAAACATCACATATGTGTCATATTTGTTGCTTTTTTTTTCAAAGGGTGATCGTATCGAACCAAAGATGTCTGTTCCATTTCACTCATTTGTTGTAGCTACCGAAGAAGGCTTGTAAGATTTCATTAAAAAATCAGACGTCCGGCCATTTCGTTACCTCTTAGGGTATCTGATCGACATTTTGAGGTACCCATTTTGTACTTTCTTTGTGGCGGCTCGGGTCAATCAAAATGTCGCTTTGTGGGTTTCTTGATGGCTCTCTCTTCGCTCGGGTGGGAGCTTGAACTTTCAGCCCTCGTGAAAGGGTCACGTCAAGGATTGCAAATGTATTTCGTCATTTTGATGGAGATTTTATTTTTCATTTCTACATTGTTTACACAAAAAAAACTGGTCAGTCCATGTGTTTTATTGTCTAAGCACAATTTTTACTAAAATTGTACTAAATAAAATTACTGTAATTTGACATTCAAATGAAATAAATTATATTTGTCAATTGTTTTTCTTCGTATAAGGTCACCTTATATAGTCATCATAATAAGTGTGTGAGGGGTCGGAAGGCCCGAGCTCCTATTTACCTATTCTTCAAGTGAACTTGCAGTTAAACTATCAAAGCTAGAACCTTCAAATTATTTCAGAATAGTTTAGGAAGCGTGAGAATATAAATGTACATGTAAAATATAAACTGCAAAACAGAACCATGAGGCTTTCAGGGACCGAAGCAATTTGGGGGCCTTGTCCCCTGAAATACTAAACTCTCTCAAATTTCTGGGACTTCTTGTTCAAATTATCATTTTTTTTTATTATTACCTCCCCCTCAATCGAAAAAAAAATCCTGCGAACGCACCTGACGTCAAGACAGCAAGTGTGCGAGGGCCGAAGACCTTGGCTACTCACTGCAACGATTGAAGTGAGCAGAGGGAAGTGGATGCGAGGACCGAATCTTCTGCCACTAGAAATAACAACTATGTTAGCCATCAGGGCTTATTTATGGAATATATCTGTGACAAGTTTACTTTATGAAAAATCCATCGACAATCTTCAAATAAGGTAGTCTCACCAGTAAGGAGCATGAATATTAGAGTTTGAATCTTTTTCTTCTTCTTCTTCTGTATCGGGAGCATACACAAGAATGTAGCACATAATAAAACGTTATGCATACAAGATAGATATTAACCATGCACAGCAAAAGGAAGCTTAGACAAAATAAATACTACTTGAAAACCGCCTTGATCGAAGTATTATTTTTTCTTACACTTTTTTTTGGAAAATGTAAGGTCCAAACATGAAATCATTTAGGTTCTCTAAATAAATATTTATCCTGTTTATTATAATGAGAAATAATTTACTGTAATGGTACTAAACATACCTTTAGAAATACTTGCCGAACAATATATTAAATTTCTAAATATAATTTTGCCGAACGTAAAAGGCTCAAGAGTACAAAGAACACTCAAGAGACAAATACATGTAAAATTATACGAAACATTTTATCAGGAGTTCTACTCTAAACCTAATCCTTGTTTTTCATCCGAAGAGCTGCTTTAGTCTAGACTTAGTTTATGAAAACTAATAAATATAAATGTCTTACTCCTTTTATCCAACCTTTCGAATACTAGTTTAAACTAGAATCATTATAGATGACTAACGTAACTGTTTCCTCGTTTCCTCTCTAAATAACGGGACGTTTTTACGCCTATTGTGAACAGCATTTTTTGGTTTGGATAGTGTTTGTTTTTTTTTCAATTTTTTTTTTTCCCGTTTTGTACGAGTGGTTTTCCTTTTTTACCTCGGATATGCAAATACTTGATACGGTTTGAGACTGCATCTTGCATTCATTTTTCTAATAAATCTTGTATTAAGGAAATACGCCAGTTTCATGGTGATATCTATCTTTTGGTCAAAATGATTAGTTCAACATTCAAGGTAAGGCAGGCGAAAAATTTTCCACTCTATTATGCATCTTAAAGAGCCATTTGTTCGAACACGCATGGGAGACCATCAAGCGAAATTTTTTTCTTCTCTATTTTTAATGGTTAAGGACCATTTGTCACCGATGGAAATGGCACATGCAGAGGACTTCATTTGATGGAGGGGTCTATTTGCCTCAGCTCTTGACTTAGGAGGGTTTTTTAGGCTTATTGCCATTTTTTGGTATGTCTTATCTTAAGTTTTTCAGCTTGGCTTTATTCGGAAGAACCGAACGTTTCCAGCGTTGAATTAGTAAAAATCTCCACTATAGATGTTTAGGCCAGTCAACATGCTTATTACTTAAACCTCTGTAGAAAAGTTGACGTTATCATTAATATAGTTAACCAAAAAATGTCAAATGTTTTACATTATTATTCTATATATGAAAAATAGCGTTTGTTTAGTTGGGATATTTAATGTCCATTCTACTTTTGATGTCAGCACTTTTATTGAACCAAGATTCTTCATCAACTTATGGCATTATTTGTCGCTAGATAAGACATGCCACGTTGCTTTATAAATAATTTTTTCCAAAAAAATGAAACATACCACATGCTCAGAAAATTGTTTCAGGTGGAGTGAGACAAGTTTACCAAAAAATAAAGCATCATTTGATGTATCCAACCAAACATCCTTTTACTTCATTAATGCTCTGTTTTTAGATGCTAGCCTACCTCTTTACATAAACCAATGATTTCAAATTCAGCCCTCAAGTAGCAGTATTATTTCGTAGCTATCATACTTGAGGGTCAAGGCCGCATTCAGGGGGAGGGGGTTAAGGGGTTTGATACTTCCCCCAAATATTTGTCCGACTCGTAAAAACGTAATAAAAACGTATAAACACATTTCTGATGTGTTTTCGAAGTTTTTCATAGAGACGCCCCCAAATACATAACCCCTCCCTCGAACGAAAATACTGGATACAAACCTGCTAAGGGTGGTATTAATTGTCTTAGAAGCGTGAAGATATCAGATATGTCCTTTAGGTGTGACAGCAACTATTTATGTATTCGACCAATTTCGAGATTTTTGTTGCTTTGCTCCTCATAAAATGAGTTTTTTTTACATTTGAGGTTTTTAAGATTTTTATAATTTGAAGGTGGAAACCTTTACATGGAATCCAGTGTATATATATATATATATATATATATATATATATATATATATATATATATATATATATATATATATATATATATAATAATGTATATATATATATATATATATATATATATATATATATATTATATATATATATATATATATATATATATATATATATATATATATATATATATATATATATATATATATATATATATATATATATATATATATATATATATATATATATATATATATATATATATATATATATATATATATATATATATATATATATATATAGATAGATGTTAAGATTTATTCACACGAAAGCCCAGTTGGCCAGTTGGGTTTTGTGTATTTGTATACACAAAACAAGCGATAAAAATACAGCAACAAACATTGACTGAAAAGACACTAATACTAATTATTTAAGAAAATCATCGCAATACCTCATACCTACCCGGACGAACTTTCCAATATTATTTATACTTAAAAAGTACCTGATTCTCAAAATTTCTAAAATCCTATATATTAGTGCATTGAAGTTTGATCATAATTCAAACTGTAAGTTAGCCGTGGTCTTTTGGTCTTAATTTTTTTTACGATAATATTGGTATCATTTATGGTGTTCCTCGTTTTAGGTCTTATAGCGCATATGGAGCAAATGAGAATGGACTCTAAACACCAATTTGCAGCTCAATATATGCTTAGTAGGGTTGCTGCGGAAAGAAAGTTTATGGAAAGAGAATCTCCGACAAACACTTTGACAAATCCTCTTCTTCGACCCGATGTTCTTTCAAGTATTATACAATCAGGAGGAACCACTTCTACCAACCACAATACGGAACAACATGGACCCCTCCCGAGTCCTCCAACTAGTCCACCACAAGGAGTCGAATCCAAGCTTTCAAGTACGTGATAAAAAATATATAACCTTTGAAATTTGTAGTTTAGCTCATGTAGTCGCCATAATATTGGTTCTTCCCCCTCCTAAGTTTCCAAAAAACTCCTCCTCAGAAAAATTGAAAAGATTTACCTAAAGTCCTCTCTAATTTTGTGTTTTGAATACTTCATTCAGTTTTTACGTTACCCCCCCCCTCTCATCAGTCAAATTCCGGGATCTTAAGCCACTCAAAAAGTTTGAGGATATCTGATTGAGAATATTAAGACTGTTATTTTCTGGAAATCACTAGAATTTTCCAAACATTCCAGTCATCACATATTATGCAGTGGTCGAGCGTATAGTTGAGTAGATGCCTTATCGTACTCCATAAACCGTTTTGAAACCCTAACTGTAAATTAAACTGATTTTGTCAAGTTCTGGATTAAGTCAAAAGTTACCAAGTAATTTATATCATGTTGAGTTCTTTAATAAGTGTTCGGTAAATAAGATTTGACAAACATTTATTATATTTCTAAACAGCGGCTCAGTAGCTGAATTGGTTTTCAAATCTCTGTATGTGGTATCCTAAAACTTTACCCGAGCCGAAACAAGACAGTTGAAATAGACATAGAAATAAACATTGCTTGCAACTCGAAACCAGCTTTCATAACGTTCAAGGACCCATAGTTGTCTAGCTGAAACTTTAATCTTCTAATTGTTAATATTTTTATTGATAGACACACTGTCAGAAAGTCCTCGACCTCAGCGAAATCCAGATACTCACAACCAGCAAAACACCTTAAACCATTTACAAAGTCCAGTACCACAAAGACCTTCAAATGAAGAAAATCCTGGTCCTTCTTTTTCAGCTAATCAGGGCTCTTTCACTTGTGGAACTGAAACTGAAGATGAAGAAGACATTGCCGAAACTCCTCAGCAGCGTAAGCTTTTCTTCTTCTTATATGTCCTCTAATGGCAGTAGTATAGGCTATGGATAGCAAATTAATAAGAGAAACGTCATAACAATCAATTGTTAATACCATCACTTTTTAAGGGCATGCGTTATATCACCTTGTGTTTTAAAACGAAGGTTTTGTCATTTTTTTTTTTTTTTTATTGTCTTTCGTTGCTTAAAAAAAGCACTATATTTATTTTATTTTATCAAATAAATCCTCTGCCGAAATTCTACAACCACTAGTCAGTGATCACAATTCAAACTGTAACTCAACCACATAATTCAACCACAGTTTGATCATAATTCAAACTGTAAGTTAGCCGTGGTCTTTTGGTCTTAATTTTTTTTTACGATAATATTGGTATTGTGTTTTAAAACGAAGGTTTTGTCATTTTTTTTTTTAATATTGTCTTTCGTTGCTTAAAAAAAGCACTATATTTATTTTATTTTATCAAATACATCCTCTGCCGAAATTCTACAACCACTAGTCAGTGATCATAATTCAAACTGTAACTCAACCACATAATTCAATAACTCAACCACCATATTTATTTTATTTATTTTATCAAATAAATCCTCTGCCGAAATTCTACAACCACTAGTCAGTGCAGTCACTCCAGGGGGAGAGGCACATCACTGCTTTTAATGCAAAAAAGTCATTTTTCCTGGGATTAAAGATAAGGGGGGCTTTAATTCTCCTTTGTAGGGCTTTCAACCATGGTGATTACTGTTGTGCAGTTTTCATTTCAATCCAACTGAGTTTTGCGAGGTTCTTCTGGCAATTTTTCGAAATTCCCGCAAAATAGTTTTTGTAATCAACTTTTACTATTGATACTAGCCGAAATTATAGTTACCGTTCCTGAAGTGGCAAGTCTTCCTCACTGGACAGTCTCTTTCAAATACACTTTTAAATTTTTGATTACTATAGGCGTGTGTTCTTTCTGCAGCCACTGCTACAACCATGATGGTAACATAAGGCTTCCAAAAAAATCCATTTCAACTTTTATTTTTCAGATCAAATTATAAATTGAAAATAAAATTCCGATTGAGAAATTTTATTTTGGAACAAATAGCTTATATGTTCTACAACTGCTAGTATAAACTTGTCAAATTTGCCTAAAGCTAACATACTCATGAACGTTGCCCCATCCCACATTAATTGAAGCTTATTTTTTAGCCACTAGAACTCTTCAAAATTTTTAGTCGTTTTCTATGTCTCATTCAAGCCTAATCTAGGGTGTTTTGTCTTTCCCTATTCACTTTGTGGGATTTTTAATATTACTATCTGGGATATGTGTTATCTTCCTTCCAAAAAGCTTGCTCCTACGACCTAAGCTGCTCTTTCCGTAATATTAATACTGATTAGGGCAATTTATTTAGAAAGGGTCACATTTGGCATTACAGGACAAAGGTATATGTCCAAAATGGTGGTTAGTCTATGTCATATTTTTAATCATTAAACTAGTTGGCACAAAAAGTGATGTTTCACTCCAAAGCTAAAACCAATATATGATATGACAGAATAGTTTTGTAGAGCTCGGCATTAAAATCTATATCTAAGGTCAATCGAAAATAACTTCAAAGATGTAAAGTAATATATCAAACCAAAAATCTTCAAAATCTAGAACTCGAATTGATAGCGATTTATGTGTCATAAGTCATAGATGTCGTTGCAAAGAATTTTCAAATTCGTGCTTCACAGACTTCCTCATGTTGAAATTGCTATGTGAATAAAAAAAAAGAAAACACAGCCATATTGTTGCATCCTTAACTCTAATGGAAATTGGGAAGGAAACTCCAAAATGAGTTTTGGAGCAAATTGCAAGCTTTTTGTTTGATATCTTTTGACGAAAAACCCTTTGTCTTGAAAATTTCTTGAAAAATTTAATAGCAGAGGAGCTTTATTTTTCAGTTTTTAAAAACTGAAAAAAAAAAATCTATTGAATTTCATCCTTTTTTCAGTGACCTGTCAAATATCCTGCAAAAGAAAATACAATAAAATGTGTAAGAAATTAAATTTTTGTTGAGTAATTCTAGATCCAGAAAGACATATTAACAAAAGGAATTCTTACTTCTGAATAAGGAATCGATAGGTCACATCTAAAGAAATCATCGATTTCTTTAGCAAGATTTTTAGTACTAATATTATTTGATGGTGTTTACTTATATGCTCTGTTGTTTCACATTAATTAGGTATGCTCAAATTTAATATAGGATTCGCCCAATTAAGACTCGAATCGAATTAGAAAATTTTAGCACCTTTTAAATGTAGTATTGAAAAGTATTATTGTATCAGGTTTGATGTTATGGAATAATTTGGCATAAATTTTATATTTGAAAATGAATTTTTATGTTCTAACTTATGGACCAGCGTGTCTTGTATTAGGAAAAAACCATCCAATCAGCAAAATTTAATCTAGTTTTAATATATAATGCAAATGCTGATGTATTGTCGATTCGGAAGTTTTCACGATGTACCTGTGCTATCTTCAGCTATTTTGGTTAATAGTGCATCATTAATTCATAACAAAGTATGTGATCTTAATGTAGCTAGCATATAGCAAATATTATTGCATTTTCCCTGATGATACATTTTCTTGCAATTCTTTTTTTTATATTCTAGTAGCATTTTGCAGTTAATATGCGACTATTTCTTAAGCAACTATTCTGTTACCTAAAAAAGCAAATGTTAATTATATGCCAGCGTTTTTATGAATGATATCCTTATCAGCAAGCATAAAAAAACTATATTTATTCTTTTTAGATTTTCCAAAATAATTTTTCCCCTTCTATACTTGTCAAGGTTATTTTTGAAAGTGACCGAAAAACTATGCAAGCACATGTAAGTAAAAACATGAAGCCACTTGAAAAGCTGTCATGTTTTTGTTTTGTGTTTTTTGTATTAGTTTCAAAATTTTTTAAGCTGGCTTTTAGCTGAAACTAAACCTAGACAGCATTAAAAATGAACAGAAGGTTGCTAAATATTGTTTAATATTTTTATTCAAGATGCAATTCTGGCTTGGATCTCCACGGTGCTGTATTAATTGAATGATATTCACTTTTCTTAAACTTACTTTGTATTTCTCCGTGTCCTACCTGATATTGTTGGGTAACGGTGCAAGAATCTTTAGCTATTTTGTTTTTATGTGTTACTACGTGATGATTGGAGAGCTTTGAATATATAGCTGAAATGTCTCGTTGATTTGATTAATTTTTATCAACTCTCTTAAATATACGAATTTTGAAATTGTTCTTGTCTATTTGACAGATAGGCAGTGTGGTTTTATCGATGCCTTGGTCTAACATCTTATTAGATTCCATGTCTATGTAACAGATTTTGATCCTTTTTTTTCAGAAAATGAATCAATCAGGAAGATGCAGGCTGTTAATATGGAAGCAGTTCTTAGATTTGCAGCAGCAACAGCATCTAACTCCAATATGGGCGTTCCTCTTCCGGGTCCTAGCACAAGCTATGCTGATAGTCGTTTAGAACATGCTCTTAGACTACATCAGGCTTTAGGATTTGCGCTCCCACAGCATCATCCAGCATACCTGCAACAACAATTCCCTTATCAACATACAAGTCAGCATTATAACCCAATGGGACAAAACATGAGTCATTTGAACCAGGGTGGACATTGGACTCATTTGCAAAATATGAACCATCAGCCTCATTCTAGTAATTAAATGGTGCTAATTATATTTTATTAGTGGAAAAAGGACAAAATAATAGATTGCTTGTGCAAAAATTGAGAACTAAACAATTTCTATGATTTTTGTTAAGTGATATTGAGCCCAATTTTTGCAAAACATCGTCCGTTCATTTGCTTTTTTTTGAAAAAAATTGTAATTATTTTTATATTGGTGAAGTTAATGAAAAAGTGCCATTATTTTAGTTTGTCTCTTTGTCATTTCTGGTCGTCATTCTTCGTTTCTTTAATATTTAATTTGCTTCTGGGCTTCATGTAAAATTACCTTTTTGAGCTTATCCATTTTTTTTTTATATTATAATTAGTTTCCACATAGAATTTACTTCTCATTTTGAAATCATTATTGAATATCCAATATTAAAATATGGATAAAAGACAAGAGAGAAACAGTAAAACTTGTCTTCCAACTCATTTGGCTTTCTAGATGAACTTTCATCACTTCATCACCGACTCGCATATACTGGAAGGAGGGAAAGAGGGCTCAAGCAGAAAATCTAAAATGAAGATATTAAGGTGCTGATATTTCAAATACTCATCGCTGATATTTCAAAGTACTCACTTTATCCGCTAGATATATACGTTTGTTTACAGTGTTTTATAGATTGCAAATATTAACTTCTACCACTTCGTACGATCTCCAAAGGGATTTTTTTTTAGCTGCATCACGCTAACAGGATTTCTTTACAGTTTTTCTTCATGCCGTCAGATTTTTCGGAGTAATAGCTCTTTTGAATTCCAATTCCTTGCCTACGAATGTGTCTTAACTTGGGATGGGACTACTGTTTTATTTTAGAGTATTGAGTCGTACGAAGTGAGTACTTATGGTTGTGCATCGGTGAGGAGGCAATGGATTGCCTTTCTGCACTCACCTCCGTTACGTCATACTGTTTATGTTATCTTTAAGTAGTTAATCAGGAATCACAAAAAAAGAATAAAAAGAAAAAATCCTGGGGATTCAAATGCAATAGAGGATGTTTAAAGATTGTCAGATTTCTTATGTTTTTGGGCTTGCCAAATATTGCATATGGTCTCTACTTAAAGTAACACAAATATGATACTAATTACGTTCCTGTTATGTATTTACTATTCTGGTGAATTTACATTTTATGCTGCCGTATTGACCATGTAGAAGTATACAAATGAGCTCAGTGAAGAAAACAACTTAAACTCTATTGAAAATTCAACAGGGAAAAGGAATAAAATCATTTAACAACGTTCCCAGTCTTACTTCCACATGGTATTATGTACTCAAACCATACAATTGCTGTATATGATATAGTAATTTGTATGGTCCTTTATTCAATAGCTTTCCATGTTACCATTTCTGTTGTTAGTCTGCTAATTAGATTCATGTTCAGCAAAATTAAACATCTTAAAAATTTATTGTTTCTACTACATGATATATTTGCAGGCAAAGAATAAATGCCACAAGGATAGTTCTTTAGACAGTCTTATTCCCCACCCGGAATGTATAACATTCCCTAATAAGCGGTGTAACCTAAGCAGTGAAGAAAGGGTAGCTCACCTCCATTCGAAATATTTTTGATTTCGAATTGCCATTTTGTAGAAGGGTAATTGCATTTTAACAGCTCATTACGTTTTAACTGAAGTAATATTAAAGCGTGTCGAAGTATAAGTGTTCACTTGCAGTATATTGTGCTGTCGAAGTCCTTCCGTATTTTTGGGTTGCATATTGTGCTATTTTGTGCAGTATATTTGTGCTGTCTTTCTGTATTTTATACTGAATCTATACTTATAAGAATTCTTATCATACACAATGACATAATTATTCGTATTTTCTTTGTTATTCCAGTTTGGAGAGCATCAA
Source organism: Artemia franciscana (assembly GCF_032884065.1). NCBI lineage: Eukaryota > Metazoa > Arthropoda > Branchiopoda > Anostraca > Artemiidae > Artemia > Artemia franciscana. Next base: position 31,633,454 of record NC_088870.1, read on the forward strand.
ATTCACAATTCTATTAAAATATATATTTCAATTCACCTACAAAATTAAATCCACTAACATAAAATAAAATCAAAACTTAAAATTTTTCTGTACATTTTTATTATGATCACAATAAGTACCACCATCGACGTAATAAATCGGAATTGGATTGCAAGAATTCCGTTTACCACTATTTTATTTTATTTTATACTTACTTACCTCCTATTTTGGGTATTGTTGGTTTTCAAGCTACTTTATTCTGTGATAGCATTATCCATTTCCTTCAATCCTTTCAAGCCTAACCTCTTTTCATAACAATGAAAACAGGATACTGAAGGATTATGTTTGAATACAGGAAAAGTTGGAGAGAGAGCATTGTACATATATGCGAGATTGATTCACTCGAACGTCAGCTCCAGAAGAATATTATGGCTGAAAATAAGGGGAAAACTTTGAACTGAAGAAAAAAAAAGAAAACTATCATATTTTTTTCACATCAGATCTTAGGTTATGAAAGAGAATATTTGTAGAAAAAAAATTGAAGTGACAATCCTTGATCTTGTCCATTTTGGTAGTGTCCTTGAGTTGAACTATATCACCCTTAAAACCATAGAACAGCCTACTTAAGACCCTTGTTTGATTTAATTATAATTCAAAGTAAAAACTTTTATCTTCAAGTTTCGCACAACTCATATTTCATTCAAGTCACTACTAATGTTAGGGTTCTACATCTAAATTGATAATTGAAGCATTAGGTCATTAATAATATATGTTATTCATCTCTTGGTTGAAAAATGTAATTAGTATTCCAGCTCATTTTACTGCAAAAATAGAGATTATGGGAATAGTTCCGTTTTAGCATATACAAGTCAGAAGGTTTAAAAGGCTAGGTACATGCAGTGACAAATTTACTGCATTAGTATTTTGTTAGCTGTATCATTTACCATTGATTCTTATGCATGCTAATACATTTAAAATTTTCTATTAGTTCTTGAGCAGACCTTATCAGTAATATAATTAATTTCCCTTTTATTCCAATTAACCAATTTTCACCATGATTTAGTGTAGGAAAAACACACTCTAGGTAACATCTATGGTATTGAAGGTAGATAGCTTAAATGATCACTCCAAACAGCATACATTCTCAAGGTACTACAGCCCCTTGCCTCCGAAAATAAATTCTTTTCCTTGATTTCTTATAAAACACTTTTTTTCACTTTCTTCATCCCTAGTGTTGGTTAGACATGTCTTTTTTAACAATAGTATAAAAAAAATTAGGGCCTTTCCAATGAAAGGACTGGTCCCTACGCAGAAATAAATGTGTAATGAATAAATTGAAACTGATTAACGAAAATGTCAATTCCCAGATTAAGGCCTGTATTTACTGATGGTGGGTTATAGATAAGGAGCTTAAGTTTAGGCCTTCTTTGTTGTCAGATATTGCCATTCCTTGAGTTTTGCATTTTTTCCTATGAGTAAAGCTGAACTTAAGTCAAGCATTTATGATGCATAATTTAAAAGTATTTTGCTCATTTGTAAAACATTTACTGTAGTTGACAAACTGTGAGTAGGTCCAAATCGGGTATTTGGACCCAAATTGGGTCCATTCATTTGTCTAAAAATGAGATAGATGTCGTTCTTGTAAATTTCAAATGACAAGTTCAGATTTTATCTCCCCATTTACTGAATCCAAACCTAAGCTGCTTGTCGTTTTTACTTTTGTATTTTGTCTCTTTATTGTAAATATGATGAGGCTTTCATATAACAGGTGAAAAAAGATAATAAAAGAAAAGAAACTTTATAATAAATTACGTCAAGAAAAGAATTTTCTAAGCACTTCCCTAGAAGGTATAAAGCTTGCATCAGTCCCTATATTGTGAACAACTAACTAATAAATGCATTCTCTAATTCATACTTACAAATGTGAAAATTTGACATTCTGAACTAGACCGCAGTGTATGTACTGAATCATCAGTCAAAATAGGTTTAATTTGCTTCATGCTCACTTACCCTTGTACTTATTCACTTACTTACTTATTGATCATTTTAATTTCAAGTTGAGTCCTATGACATTGCCAATAACTTTTAATACAGAAAACATGTTCGATTGTTCTCCAAAGCCGATTTGGAATTCATTTTAAATTTTCATAAATTTTGTTTTGTGATTTTGTAATTCCTCTTAATTTTGAGGAATATCCTTATGAACGAATAAAATAAGAAGCGAATCTAACTTTTTATTTTAAAAGCCGAAGAAAATTTGACAGCACATAAATGGTCAGGCGCATCAGAGTTTTAATTATGATCGTTCACAAAGTTCAATGATTTGTTTAGCATTTGAAATGGAATATAAAAATTAGTACCAATGTTTTAACCTTCGTTAGGAACTGAAATACAAAGTGTCTATCTTTGAGCACGCTGCTGCGAATATATCATGTACAAAGTGTTGTCTTTAGTTGTTTGCTGTTTCACGTAGAAAATTCAATTTCTCCGGTCCGCACAAAATCACCATCCAAGTTCCAGAAACAGATAATACATTTGGCGCCGTGCAACTTTTGATTAGTTGAACTTAGTTATCTTTGTTGTATGTATGTGGTTCTTGATAATCGAAATAAAAAATTACCTGATGTATGTTTAAGCTATTAAAGGATCACAGGCTTTCTCGTATCATTAAAATCTGCTATAATTTTTAAGACACTCATATATATATATATATATATATATATATATATATATATATATATATATATATATATATATATATATATATATATATATATATAATATGAGATATATATATATATATATATATATATATATATATATATATATATATATATATATAATGAAAAGAGAAATCACCAATGCAACAGCAAAAACACATTAAAAAAAGGAAGACAGAAGGAGAAAAGGAAGACTGTCTTCCTACATTAGTGATTAATATAGATCAGCACTTGAATGAGGCCTTAACCCTACTCATCCATACAATCACATAGGTCAAACAGCATAGGCATACACAATCAACCATAAAGAATATGTATCAGCCCATTGACACCCTCTGGTGCAAATTATCACACCTAACCGTTTTTCAAGCTTTTTTCCACGAAAAAAAAAACTTTATAACTAAAAATGACCATTGTTTTTATTTGAACAGCGGAAACTTGTCATTGATTGGTTTCAAGAAGTTCTGGGTTTTAAGCTTTTAACTTAAAAAATTAGATTTAATATTTTTATTTCACACAATTTTACTTTAAATATTTTACTTTTAAAGTTTAGATCTTAAAGTTTCTTTTTTTCCGGTTCTAAGATTTTTTTGTTTTAAACTTTTATTTTGGAGTTTTGGTTTTTAATTTAGTTTTAAGGTTTTATTAAATTTTTTTTTACATTGAGTTTTCAGTTTTAAGGTTTAGTTTTAAAATTTAAAGTTTTAGGTTATCAATTTTAAAGACTAGGTTTTATTTTCTCTTAATTTGAAGGTAGTCTTAAAAGTTTTTTTTGTATTTATAAATTTTTATTTGAAAGTATTAAAGTTTAGTTTTAAGTGTTTTATTTTAGAATTTTAATTTTTATGATGTTAGACATACAGTTTTTGTTTTCAAATCATATTGAAAGTTTAGGTCTTAATTCTTTTATTTTAAAAGTTTTAGTTTTAAAAGATTTTATTTTAAGGCTTATGGTTTTTAAGATTTTAGTATTAAAGTTTATATATTAAAGTTTCTTTCAATTTTAAAGTTTTAAGTTTAAAAGTTTCTTCTAAGGTTTTACTTTTAAAGTTTTATATTTAAAGTTTTACTTTTGAAAGTTTTTAGTTTTGAAGTAATAGTTTTAAAAAGTTTTTGGTTTTAAGGTTCTTCATTTAAAGTCTTAGCTTTAATGTTCTACTTTTCTAGTTCTTAAGTATTATTTTTAAACTTTTATTTTGAAGTTTTAAAGTTTCGTTATACAATTTCAGTTTTAAATTTTTAATTTTAAAGGTTTTAGTTTTAAAAGCATTAGTTTTAAGGTTTTAGTCACAACATTTTTGGATTCAAAGTATCAAACAGTTCGTGGTAACGAACTGTAGTAAGGAGCGATCCGGCTAAATAGTAACCAAAACTCTAAAAAATTGAATTTTGATATCAATAGCTACATCAAAAGAATCGCATTTTAATGCTGATTTTAAATATATAAGTTTCATCAAGTTTGGTCTTACCCATCAAAAGTTACGAGCCTGAGAAAATTTGCCTTATTTAGGAAAATAGGGGGAAACACCCCCTAAAAGTCGTAGGATCTTAACGAAAATGACACCATCAGATTCAGCGTATCAGAGAACCCTACTGTAAAAGTTTCAAGCTCCTATCTACAAAAATGTGGAATTTTGTATTTTTTGCCAGAAGACAAATCACGGGTGCGTGTTTATTTGTTTTTTTTTTTTTTGTTTTTGTTTTTTTTTTCTTTTCCCCAGGGGTCATCGTATCGACCAAGTGGTCCTAGAATGTCGCAAGAGGGCTCATTCTAACGGAAATGAAAAGTTCTAGTGCCCTTTTTAAGTGACCAAAAAAATTGGAGGGCACCTAGGCCCCCTCCCACGCTCATTTTTTCTTCAAAGTCAACAGATCAAAATTTTGAGATAGCCATTTTGTTCCGCATAGTCAAAAACCATAATAACTATGTCTTTGGGAATGACTTACTCCCCCCAAGTCCCTGAGGGTGGGGCTGCAACTTACAAACTTCGACCAGTGTTTACATATAATAATGGTTATTGGGAAGTGTACAGTCGGTTTCAGGGGATTTTTTTTTGTTTTGGGGGTGGGGTTGAGGGGAGGGGGCTATGTGTGAGTATCTTTCCATGGAGAAATGTGTCATGGGGGAACAGAAATTCAATGAAAAGGGCGCAGGATTTTCTAAAATTACTATAAAAAAACAATGAAAAAGTAAACATGGAAAAATTTTTTTCATTTGAAAGTAAAGAGTAGCATTGAAACTTAAAACGAACAGAGATTATTACGCATGTGAGGGGTTCTAAAAATACTTTAGCATAAAGAGCGAGGCATTTAGGAGGAGATAAATACCTCGCTCTTTATGCTATAGTATTTTTAGTAATTTCAACTATTCATTCTACGGCCTTTCTGATTCAGGGGTCATTCTTAAAGAATTGGGACAAAACTTGTGATTTAGTATAAAGAACGAGGTATTAACGAGGGTACAAACCCTCTCATATACATAATAAAAATTAAAGAATATAAAAGTTTGTTACGTAAGATAATTCTTAAGTTACGTATATTTTTTACTAATAGAAAAATTCGTTAAAAATAAAAATTTATAGTTGCCTTTTTATGTAACCGAAAAATTGCATGGCAACTAGGCCTCCTTTCCCATCCCTTATTTCTCAAAATCTTCTGATCAAAACTAAGAGAAAGCCATTTAGCCAAAAAAGGAATTAATATGCAAATTTCATTTTAATAATTTATGTGTGGAGAGCCAAAATCAAACATGCATTAATTCAAAAACGTTCAGAAATTACATAAAAAAAACTAGTTTTTTTTAACTGAAAGTAAGGAGCGACATTAAAACTTAAAACGAACAGAAATTGCTCCGTATATGAAATGGGTGGTCCCCTCCGCAATCCCTCGCTCTTTACGCTAAAGTTTGACTCTTTGCCACAATTCTGCTTTTTAAAACAATTAAAAGCTTTAGCGTAAAGAGCGAGGGATTGCGAAGGGGACAACCCATTTCATATACGGAGTAATTTCTGTTCGTTTTAAGTTTTAATGTCGCTCCTTAATTTCAGTTAAAAAAAACTAGTTTTTTTTTATGTAATCACTTTTAAAGTTTAGGTCTTAAGCTATTTTATTTTACAAGTTTTAGCTTTGGAAGTTTTTCCAAAGCTTCAGATTAAAAGTTCATTTTTAAAAGTGTTTTCAATTTTAAAGCTTAGGCCTTTTTTTATTCAAAATTTTGAATTTACATTTTTTTAAGGTTTTCGGTTTTCAGGTTTTTTTCTGGCTTTAAAATTCCTGTTATAAACTTTTATTTTAAAGTTTTGGTTTTTCAGTTTTAGTTTTAAGGTTTTACGAAAAGGTTTTTTGCATTAAATTTTCAGTTTTAAAGTTTTGAATTTAAAGCTTCAGTTTAAAGTTAGTCTTAGAAGTTTTAGTTTAAATTATCAGTTGTAAAGTTTTGAAGTTTTTATTTTAAACTTTCCATTTTCAAGTTTAGTTTTAAAATTTAAGTCTTAAAATTTAGGTTTCATTTCCTCTTAATTTAAGTGGTAGTTTTAAAAGTTTCTTTTGTTTGTAAAGTTTTACGCTCATTCATGATTGCAAGCGAGAAGGTCGCGGAACTTTGGAATTAGCAAGAGCCTTTAGTTTGGAGCAACGAAAACTGTAAGCAACATGATCTCCATTACAATTTGCACACTTGGGGTGTTACTGCAAGGTGAGTCACTGGAGTTCATATGGGGACCAGAGCACCGTAAGCATTGTAGTTTTCACCGGGACATTTTGCAGCAAGGTGGTCAGGTGATTGACATTTCCTGCAGCACTTAGGAATTCGCCGATACTCATACACTTGGAATAGTTCATAGCCTATTTTCAGTCCAGATTTAAGGGCCGAGGAAAGAGAAATTTCGTCTTTGAACGTAATTTTCAAACAATTTGAGCTCCCAATTCTCATAGCGTCTCGAACACCCCTGCAAGCTTTAAGAGGCGCAAAATCAAGATCTTGTGCAACGCCTTTCATTTTATCAAAAAACTTTTTCTCCACCATCTTTGCTTCACAATCACGAAAAACCGAGCGCGCAGATTTCCAAAAGTCAGCAGCGTCCACGCTATCGATCTTCACAATCAATTTATCACCAGAGGCGCGCACAGTATCAATTATTCAATGCACTCGTGACTGGAAATACAGTCAATTCTTTCCTTCCGTTTAGATGTATCATTGAGATCACGCGGTAAATCCGTGATAATAACAGTGGCTTCGCTTATATCACTACCAGTAGCACTGCTCGGGAGGCTGGGGAAATTCAGATCGTAAGTTGACATTTTCGCATTAACTTGCGAAAGAGTCTGTTGAATTCCATTAAGCTTAGAAGCTATCCTGGAGTAAGCAACTGCTGGAATACAGGGAAAATCGGCTGGGGAACGGATAGCAAAGACATGCATGTCCTCAGAAGCACTCTGATTTTGAAGAAGTTCTAACACTTTCCCAATAATTCAGAGCTGCGTTTGAACCAATCCGCCTTGGATAGAGCTCGGTCAATTTCGGCAGCGAATCCCACAGGATTTTCTTCGATTTGGCAATATCACTTGACTCAAAAAATTCGACAGCAAATTTTAAGATCACTTCGACATCTTTTTCATTATTATACTGCATAAAGTTCAGAACCGGGGCATAAATAAAGCAGTCCGTATCCGAATCAGAGTCCATTTTCATGCAAAAAGTCTGTTAATCCAATTCCGAGTCAAAAACATAACCATGGGCAAAACACGTCTTAACCGCACGAAAGCTGAATGGTAGTTGGCTAAATTTGAGAAGCTCGAAATGCCAATAAGTGAGGGAAGCGTAGGCTCCTGCCATCTATTCCCCGCAATTTAAGGAAGACACACCCGGCAGGTACGTCGACGCTTTGTACAGAAAACTTCCCCTCTTCTGCTCGCTTATTAGTAAAAATTTCCAAAAATATTTAATAGGTCTATATGATTTGATAATTATGATCATAGGATTATCTCTCACTTACTGAAATGATGAGTAATAATTTTACTCAAGGTCAGGAACTTTAATCCTTTGACAGGTATTGCGAAATCTAACTAGTTCGCAGGGATTAAAATTCACTGAAAAAGCTTACTGGTTTGAAGTTTATGATATCCAATTCAAGACAGATGTTTTCACCTTGGACTACGACTCAATATAAACCAATAAAGGTAAAACATGTACACAAAAAAGGAAAAAACATCTGTAAAAACAAAGAATATATCTATCAATATATATATATATATAAAAAATTGTATTTTTATGATGATTTTAAATATACAAGTTTCATCAAGTTTAGTTTTACCCATCGAATGTAACGAGCCTGAGAATGTTTGATTTATTTTCCAAAAATGGGAGAAACACCCCCTAAAAGTCATAGAATCTTAATTAAAAGCACATCATCAGATTCAGCGTATCAGAAAACCATACTGTATAGGTTTCAAGCTCTTTTCTGCAAAAATGTGGAATTTTTTATTTTTTGTCAGAAGAAAGATCGCGGATGCGTGTTTATTTGTTTTTTTTTTCGTTTTTTTCAGGGGTGATCGTATGAGCCCAGTGGTCCTAGAATGCCACGAGAGGGCTCATACTAACGAAAATTAAAAGTTCTAGTGCCTTTTTTAAGCAACCAAAAAAATTGGATCTTCCCATGGAGGAATTTATCATGGGAGAAGAGAATTTCCATGAAGGGGGCACTGGATTTTCCAGCATTATTTAAAAAAATGAGAAATTAAATAAAAAACTAGCTTTTCCAACCGAAAGTAAGCAGCAGCATTAAAAATTAAAACGAACAGAAATTATCACATGTATGAGGGAGCCCGTCCCGTCCTCTATACCTCGCTCTTTACTCTAAAGTATTCTTAGTAATTTCAAAAGAGCTATTTATTCTAATTAAACGGCCTTTGTGATTCAGGGGGTCGTTCTTAAAGAATCTATAACAAAATTCGAACTTAAGTGTAAAGGGCGAGGTATTGACATGGGACGAATTCCCTCATATACGTAATATAATTATACGCATATAGAAGTTTGTTGCATAAGCTAATTTGTAAGCTACGTATATTTATTAGTAATAAAAACGTTCGTAAATACAATTAAAAGTTCTAGGGGCCTTTTTAAGTAAAAAAAAAAAACTTGGAGGCAACTAGGTCCCCTCCTCTACCACTTTTTCTCAGAATTGTCAGATTGAAAATTTGAGAAAGCCATTCAGCCAAAAAAGTAAAATTAATATGCAAATTTCGTTTTAATTATTCCTGTACTGTGAACCAAAATCAAAACCTGTATTAATTCAAAAACGTTCAAAAATTAACCAAACAATTTTTTTTCGGCTGAAAGTAAGGAGCAACATTAAAAATTAAAACGAACAGAAATTATTACGTATATGAGGTTGTTCGTCCCTTCCTCAGTACCTCGCTCTTTACGCTAAAGTATTTTTCAGTAATTTCAAAACAGATATTTATTCTAATTAAACAGCTTTTGTGGTTTAGGGGTCATTCTTAAAGAATTGGAACATATTCAAACTTTAGTGTAAAGAGCGAGGCATTGACGAGGGGGCAAATGCCCGTATATATGCAATAAAGATATACGAATATAGAAGTTCGCTACGTAAGCTAATTTGTAAGTTACGTATATTTATTACTAATAAAAACGTTCATAAATATAAATTAAAAGTTCTAGTGGCCTTTTTAAGTAACAAAAAATTAGAGGGCAACTAGGCCCCTTCCCCACCCGTTTTTTCTCAAAATTGTCAGACCAAAGTTTGAGAAAGCCATTTAGCCAAAAAAGTGAAATTAATATGCAAATTTCCTTTTAATTATTCCGTGTACGGTGAGCCAAAATCAAAACCTGCATTAATTCAAAAACGTTCAGAAATTAAATAAAAAAAACAAGTTTTTTAAACTGAAATTAAGGAGCAGCATTAAAATTTAAAACGACCGAAATTATTTCATATATGAAAAAGGTTGTCCCCTCCTCAGCGCCCCGCTCTTTACGCTAAAGTTTGACTCTTTTTCGCAACTCTACTTTTTAAAGCAACAAAAAACTTTAGCTTAAAGAGGGGAGCATTGAGGAGGGGACAACCCCTTTCATGTACGGAATAGTTTCTGTTTGTTCTAAGTTTTAATGTCACTCTTTACTTTCAGTTTAAAAAAAACTTTTTTTTTGTTTAATTACCACGTCAGAACGTCAACAAATTCGTCAGAACGTCAACAAATTCGGTCTGTCTTTTTCAAAATTTTTTAGTATTTTCTTCATGTTCCTATTTGGTCTCATAAGAGTTATATCTCCAAACATTACTGAGTTTTTGAGATATGTGATAAGATGGCTGTTTTAAAAGGCAGATTCAGACAGCGATCTGAGGCAGTCGTAGATTTTCCGTTGGGGTGTATTAATCGTTTGTAAGTCATTGTTAGTGTATTTTTTAGTGTTTGTGATTATGTGTTTTTATTGTGTATATTTCTTTTTCCATGCCCCTCTGAGTGCATTTTTGTATGCATAGAAATTTCAAATAAATCATAATTTTGTGAAAATAGTTTGCAAAGTAGCAGAAGATGTTTTGGAGAGGACAGTTAAGAGACCCATCAAGGAATATTAGCGAAACACTTTTAGATTAGTAGAAGAGAGATGGGATTTATACAAGAAGTTTTAATTAACACATTTTTAGTATTATAAAGGAATGTAAGGGACGCTGAGAAGGCAACGAAGTGTTAATTAATGGATATGAAACAGAGACCAAGATTAAAATTACCGCATGTCTGGAAGATTACTCCAGACGGCATAATGGTATTATATTCTATTTCTCCTATTAAAAGGTTCAGACGAATTAGTCGAGCAGGTCGCTGCAACCTAGCAGAAAACGAACCGTACCCAATAGTAACCTAAAAATCGACATTAAGGTTAAAAAAAATTATAGACTAGAGAGACCTTCTGCAAAGTGGCAGAAGATGTCTTGGAGAGGAAAGTTAGAGACCCCCATCAAGGAGTATTAACGAAAACGGTTTAAGATTGGTGGAAGAGAAATGGGATTTGCACTATAACTGTTAATTAATGAATTTTAAAAGAACACTAGAATGCATTCTAGCAAGACCTTTAGTCCATCTCCTACAAATAAGCACATTTTTTCTTTGGCACAAAAGTTAAGGTTCAGGTTCAAAGTTAAGGTTTAAAAAGAGACAGGAATCACTGATTTCGATTTAATCAGGTAATAAGGCTGACAAAGTATTTTTTGACGCAACTTCTTTAATTTCTACAGCTATCTTCTTCTTCCATAGTATCACGAAAGGAAAGCTCTGAAATTCTATTAAGGATGATATCTATATTGGAACTAAAGAACTTTATTCGTTCTGAAGTAGGAGTCCAAGTGGATGCGTGTCTAGAATAAGCAGGAGATAAGAACTATTAATATTTTGGACACTATGCCATGAAAAAACAAAGACTTTCTTTGTTATGTTGAATATAGTGGACATTTCTGGTGTTGGTCTACTAGGAGTAGAGAAATTAGCATTAGTGGGTAGGAGACTTAAGTTTGTCAGTAGCCCAACAGTCACTCCCCTAATCATGTTAAAGATGGAATGTGATGAAAACAGTAACATTTACCTCATCAGGGACACCAGGTGCAACAATGTTGAGTTTTCTACTGTTGTTATTTTTCTCAGCTCTAGTTAAATGAATGGTGTCACTTTCAGCCAAAAAACAGCACTAGTAGCTGCTCGCAATTCCTCACGAAAATAGAGCAGGTCTTTTCCTTGTCACACTAAACTGGCCTTTTCCTCTTCCATTGTAATAATTTCACTTCGATCTAACCACTTGACAGGTAAATGTGATCATTGTGTTGCTGATTCTTGTTTTTTTTTTTTTTTTTACCAGGCTCCAGCTTAAAAAAAGTAATGATATCTTTTCTTATTTGCAATCATGATTACACTGGTAGATGTTACCTAGTAAAGAATGAACTCGGCCCATAGCAATAAAAATTGAAAAAAAACACTCTTTAAAAGAAATGACTTGTAAGAAAAAGTAGAGCATGGACGAAATGATGAGCTCGGAGCTTAGATTTTCCTTTTTGAAATGGCGGTGAGATTTCCAATACAGAAAGAAGAAGGGGCTATCCTCTGGGTGAAAAGCATCTGCACAAGAAGAGAGAGAAACATCATCAGAAGTTTGTCACCGTATTTCAAATGAATTGCACTAGCTTTATCAATACCAGAGGAAGACTTTCATTTTTGCTTTTGAATAGCAACGTAAATTAGCAAGGAAATTGAAAATTATACTCATCTGTTTAAGTAGCAACAAAAGATTGCAACATAGTAGAGTGGTATTTTCTTCCAGTTTGTGGAGTATAAAGACAATTTCAACCCCAAAGACGCTACAGAGCCATCGAGCAAAAATTCTGATACAAGTTATTGACTTTAAATTATCAAAAATTATTCATTGATCTTTCCAGTGTCAGTGACAGTAATAGTGCGCATTGGAACACTCAATCCTAAGGATACACATAGTCAACATAAAATGAACGTTATTTTAAGCGCACGTACAGGGATGTATAATTTATTCGTTAACTGTTATTCACGAGAACTGTGTTTTGATAACAAAATTTTTCTATCTCTCGGTGACCTTTATATATCAATAGAAGAAGATTTGAGGGAGAGGTTTTAAATTTGGGGGATGAAAGCTCACATAGAGATTCTTATTGGCACAAAGGTGGGTAAGCAGAGGGGATTCCGTAAGTAATACCAGGAAAATCCTCAGGTTTGGGGATTGGAGCTGGGAGGTGCTAAAAAGAGCGTTGTTTCCATTAAAATTTAAATGGTAATATTTCTCATATAACTATTTATATACATAATTTAATTTATTCTTTTTTCCCAGGGCGCATCACTCCCTATTAGTGTCCAGGACGAATATCCCTATAAAAAGTTTTGTTTGGGGAACCACCCTTGAAACCCAAAGTACCGATAACCCTTTAATTAGACTTTGATATTTCAGGCCCCTTGATAAATAATTGAAGGGGTTCTTTTTCAGGGATGATTAACATTTTCGAAGCATTTTATATTACGAATATTAAGCAACGTACTTCTTTTGGTATCCAATCACTATCACTAGTCTTGCACGTTAAGAAATCTCCGGCATACTAAATGTCACTTTGGTGGCACGTCTGTGAAATCTTCCAAAACTTTCATGTCTTTTTTAAAACACGTCGAGGTTAGAGACGTTTCTACTTCATACTTGGACCAAACTAGTTTCTTATACAGAAAACTAATGACTTTGGGGGAACAAGAAGAAAGGTTACGCTTAATTGACTCCGGAGTTGAACTAGTACCAGCAGCAAACTTCTTATTACTGGTACTGAATTTTAATTTGTTGTCAAAGCTGACTTCAAGATCTCGCTTACAAGGATTCATTTTCTCGAAGTGAGTGACAAGGCACTTGGCAAAATTCCGTTCAAGAAGCTAAGCCTCAGTCCATTGACCAAGAAGTCCTATATTATTTTGTAAAAGGGCCTAATCTTCATGTGAAATGTCTGGTTCAAGCTGCTTCGAGTCGTCAACACAGAGTGTTTATTCACTGCTTATAGTGGAGGGAGCCTCACTGATAAAGATATTAAATAATGTAGGGCCCAAAACACTTCCTTGGGGAACTTCACTCAAAAACTGACGTATTAGAAGAAAGAATATTGTTACCGCAGCAAGTAGCTGAACACACTAAGATCACACATGAAAACATAAGAATTCAGAGAAAGGATTTCTCTTCACGCTTAACTGCACGTAGCTTGTTGTAAGTCTCTTGTGACAAAATTTAGTAAAAGCGTAATTTAAGTCAAGCAAAGTCGTGTCAGCAGGCACCCCAATATCACTAAGTCAGTTATTTGGTCATACGATTCACGGAGATTGGTATCAACACATCTTCCAGAACGAAAGCCATGCTATGTGCTCTGCAAGATATTATTTGCTTGAAGATGCCTGATAGCTGCAGAATTTATTCTTCTTTGAAGAACCTTAACAACCGCTGATACCATGCTTATGATCGATAGTTTTCAGCAAGTTCATTCTACCTTGCTTAAACACTGAAATGATGTGGGCAGTTTTCCAATTCAGTGGTAGTCTGGAAAGATTCAATGATAATTTGAACAGCAAGGAAAGTGTTTGACAAAAGATTGTTCTACATTCATGAAGGATACGAGGATAAATGCAGCCAGAACCAGCAGATTTAAAGAGGCTTAATTTTCTTCAGAACTAATGTATCAGCAATCAAAATTGGTTCCATCTCAAGCGATACATTATAGGAGGGGTAAAAGCAGTACTGGAATCGGAAGAAAAAACAAATGAGAATTGTTGATTGGAAATTTTAAATTTCAGCTCTGGATCCGCAAAAGGCTGACTATTATGCAGGATATCAGTGACTTTATATTTGCTGCGACATTTTTGAGAAAATTAGCACCAGAAAGATTTTTGGTTTTCCCTAACATTCTCAGCCAATTTCTCTTCAAAATTTCTCTTCAACTCTTTGATTTTGTTAGTTTCCTGGTTATAAAAAATCTTGAAGACTGAATAATTTTCTGAGGTATTCCTTTTTCTGTAACGGTTCCAAGCTCAATGTTTTTTTCTATTAGTTAGCCTTCTTGTTTCACTTGGAATAAAAGGTAAATTTTTGGCATGTCTTACTCAAATAAATTCTGGTGCAAGACTTTTCAGCATGAAAAAATGCCAGCTTTCATGTTGGACCATTTCTCAACAATACCATCAGTAATAAGTTGTGCCCAACTGAAGTCGGCAAATCTTTTGGAAACTTGTTTGTAATCGATATGTTTTCGTTGCTTAGAAGAAGGTTGAGTAGTAGGTAAACGTAGCTCCAAAATACCTGCAAAAAGCCACTGTTACCAACAGGTAACAGGTCCTAATAAGAAGGTATGGATTGCTGAGAATAACCAGATCTAGTGTGTTAGAAGCTTGACCCTCTTTGAAAGAAGTTGCTTGAGATATTGTTTAATAGAGAGAAGCCGAAAACTTATTCTTGTTTGTGATGTATGATGTTTGTATTAAGACGGCAATTGATCTTGTTTCAAATTGAAAATACTGCTTATCAAATTATCTCAAATTGGGCTTATGGAAATATCTTTAGTGTCTCAGCATAAAGCTATGTCTTTATGTAAGTATTTTCTTATTTTAATTGCGTTAAAGCGTAGAAAACATTGTAATTTTTAGAATAGAAAATGATGATACAGCTATTCAACATATTAATGTTAGATGGCGTTAGCATTGGACGTTGTCAAATTAATTTAATATTTAGATAGTAATTCCTTTTTAGTCCCCCGATCTTGTAAAACTCAGACAGAAGTGGGATTCCGTTAAACTGGAAGCAAATCTCAATGCCCAATTATATAATTTCAGATTGTAGTGGAGCAAGAATTTTGTTTTTATAGTGTTTGGTTCAGAACATGGTATGCATAAAACAGTTAACCCCTCCTTCTTTCTAGATCTCACACATAACAAAAAGATGAATGCAAGTGATGTTTCCGAATATTTGAAGCCATTCAATATTTCTGAGTTTTCTGAAACATTGAAATATATGAAAAATGGACCTTCAGGCTCTGATTTTGAAACAGTCAAAACTTTAAAGTATATTTATCCTGTTACTTCCAGTCATTTCGTGAATTTATTGAATGAATATTTTAGGACTGGAGTGTTTCCAAGTTGTTTTAAAATTGCAAAAGTTATTCCTCTATATAAGGGCGGGGATAAGAATATACTAGGAAATTATAGTTCCATATCTTTATTAGCAGTAGTACCCAGATTGTTTCAGAAATTAATAGTTAAAAGAATGGTTGAATTTTTCGAGAGTAAGTCATTTTTTCATGCAAATCAATTTGCTTTTCGGAGGGGTTTATCTACTGAGTATGCTGTTTTATTTTTGACAACTTGTGTAGTTGATGCGTTGGATAGTGGTATGAAAGTCGCTTCTGTTTTTCTTGATATTGTAAAGGCCTTTGACTGCTTTGACCATTTTATACTCATTGCCAAATTAGAAAATTACGATTTTAGAGGACCATTTCTTGAATTACTGTCCTCGTTTTTAAAAGAAAGAACTCAATATTTAAAAATAGGGGATAATGTTTCTTCAGTCAGTAATGTTAAATTTGGAGTACCTCAAGGATCTGTTCTTGGTCGTCTGTTATTTCTAGTTTTATAAATTATTTATGCAGAGCTTTTAATATGTTTGCGTATGATCTTGAATTTGGATGTGACGGTGAAAAAGTAATTGTCCCCAGCTTTGCGGATGACACTCATTTAAGTGTGGCTGCAGAAACAGGAATTCAGCTGTTGAGTTGTTGGGCCGAATAACTTTTTTACGTTTGTAATAGCGTTTTAGTACTAATAAAATGATTGATGATTGATTGATTGAGTCGTATTAGTTCTTGTCTGGAGTTTGTTCGAAAGTAGAAGAAGCTTAAAAAATCAAATTTGAATTATAATAAATCTTATTTTTTATTGTATTGTAGGAGCTCAAATTACTACCCTTGGATAGATAAACTAAATTTTGCTGATATGAGTATTTTAAGAACGAATTGTAAAAAATATCTAGGAGTTTTAATTGATGAATGTCTTAGTTTTAGAGAGCATATAGATTATATTAGTCTTAAACTCGCTAGGAATATTGGCATTTTAAGAAAGTTAAGCATATTTTCTCAAGAGGTATTGTAAGAACAGTGTGTTATTCCTTAATTAATCCTTATCTGCTATATTGTTGTACTGTTTGGGGTAGAAAATTTCCTTCTCATCTCCATTATATTAGAGTTTTGCAGAATAAAGTGCTTTGAGTGTTATGCGGTGTTGGTTTTAAGGACTTGGTACAAAAGAGGTATATAGATTGCAAAATCTAACCACTAGAAGGAATTATTACTTTTTATTGAAGCCTGTGTATATACAAATATTTTCAAATTGTTTATCAATATGTTTTAAAAGTATGTTTGAATTAGGAAGAGATATTCACACATATTTTACGAGAAAATCCAATATAATATGTCGTCTGCATGCTAATACCCGTAGATCTCAATTTCTATTCGGCACCTAGGATCCAATGCACGGAATTGTTTACCTACAACTTTGAGAAACATGGATAATTTTCGTGGATTTCGGCGGGAATTAAAGCTATTGTTCCTAAATATTTACGGTTTTAATAGTTGAGTGGATCTTAAGTGGACCAAAACAGTGGAGCCAAGATGCTGGTTTTATTTTAAACGATACTGGTCAAGTGGTTTTAGTTTCTTTTTGTTTTTGTCTTTTTTGTCCTTTTTGAAATGTAATCCGTATCGATCGAAATTCAGGGTAATTGAAGGTTTTTTTTTTCTTTTTCTTTTCTTTTTCTTTTTTTCCTTTTCTTTTCTTATCTTTTTTTCATTTTCTTCTCCTTTTTCGTATTGTTTTTATTTGTATGTGCATTGGGGTTGTAAGCCCAAACAAGTTTTGCTTCAGGCAATTTGGTTGTTTTGTTTTTTTATATATATATATTAATAAACCCATCTTTCTCTCATGAGCTGATTTTTGGTTCATTTCTTTTTTGTTGCCTTGTTTTTACTCAACTTTTAAGTCAAAATACCAAAAGTTCGCCATTCAAAATTGACTAGTTTGTTGTTGCTGTCGTTGTTCGGGGTTTGAAGCGTTCGAACAATAGGCCATATGCGTTCGTATCGCTCGATTGTGTTGTGCCTTATGTAATCACTAGTTTGCTTGGGTGTCACTTATAACTGTCACTTATCAGTCAATAATCACTGAACCCGATCATGTATCACTTTATCTATGGGACATGCATCAGCAATCTAGATAATGTATCACAAATCGTGTATCACTGTATCACTTATTAAGACGCAAAAATTCGTTATTTAAAACTAACTAGTTTGTTTATAGAATGACGCTCATGCCTTCCATATATTTTTTAGCACTACCTTGTCAATAGAATTACTTTACCATTTGGTTAGATAATATTAGATGGCGCTGCTGTTGTATCTCTTAGAAACTGACTTGAGTTTTTGAAATGCCCCTAAACTTTTCAATGATATAGAAAGACACTGTCTTTCTCAGGAATGGGGGTATCGACATTCAATGAGAATTTTCCATTATTCTTATATCCCAAACTCTTTCAAAGTCTCACCAGTGTTTTCTATAAGTAACATCAACCAACGAGCATTCCTTTCTGTAAGTTTTCTTACTAGCCCTTTTTCAGAAAGTTTTTTCTTCAATTCTTGGCTACCATGGCTTGTGGTTAATTCTTTACTAAGTTGCAGCGATCGGCTTTAATAGATTTAAATACAATGATCACGTTTGTCTGTGAAATAGTCAGGTTGAAATGCAATTAGTCCAAAGATGTGTTATAAATGGAACTATTCCTTGAAGTAGTTTCTAAGAAACAAAAATTAATCAATTTATTTGATTTGTATGTTCTTCTTCCTGATCCTTTCGTTTTGTGTTGTCTGTACTAAATCCTCTTTGATTGTCAGAAAGTTCCTGATTGATGAAAATAACACTATAGATTATCAAAATTTAAGCAAACATAAAATACCACAACAGGAAGACAGCTAATGCCTGTTAAGTCAACCAGGATTGCCAAAAGTACTAGTAAATGCGGATTGAGAGTTAAATTTATATTTATTTTAATTCCTGAAGGGTAAAAATAAAATAAGGGCATTAAAATCACTGCAACTTCATCTGTGTCCATTCCCGGTTCCCTTGGTTCTATCACTTCAATTGAAACGATTTCGTGGCCTGAAATTTTAATCAAATCAACAAAAATAATTTCAGACGGTTTAATTCTTGCATGGGGCCAAATCCTATATGGTGCCCTTTTAAAGTGAATATAATATCATCAAACACGGTAATGCATCCTTTACTAGCAATTACTGCAGCACAATGGACATGGGACTCTCCTTCCAAACAGGAGTATGAAAGTTTGAGTTGCTTGGTAGGAACGATTATCACTTCCTTAAAGTGTTAAAGTTATTAAATATGGCGAACAAGACATTGGAAACGATATGCCTAGTCTCTTTTTTCTCCTTTTTGTAAGTAATAATAACCATGATTTGCTTACATAATTCCGAACTCAGTAAAAAGCATCCTACTCTGATTTTAATTTGATTTCCTTAAGTCATAACGGCTAAGGGTATTTAGTTTAAATTTTCAAACCAGGCTCAGACAGATGTAAATCTAAACCAAAAGACATGCTATGCTGTTAATCCATACTATCAAATGGCCTAACTGCAATATTTCAAGAAAGGCTAAAGGTATTAAGTTGAAGCTTTCAGTGTTTGTTGAGATAAATCAAAACACACTATTGTCCGTGGGGGAGAATTATCCGCAAGGGAGAGTTTTTCAAATACTTTTAAATTTGAAAATAGGATCGTTATTTATACACAGGGGCAGTTAACCAAGTGGGCGAAGGGAATTTTCTGCGAGGGACGATTTTCCGTGAAAATTTTTCATGGGAAAATTTTTTATGAAGGAGTAGTATTCGTCGGAGGGGTAGTTTTCCAGGGAGAATTTTCCATGAATTTCCTTTCTTTTGAGAATTCAGAAACACACAATGGGTACATTAGTATATATATATATATATATATATATATATATATATATATATATATATATATATATATATATATATATATATATAATCTCTTTAAGTAAGGACTTGTATTTATGTATTATCTTAAGATTGTAATTTAACAATTGCTGAATATGAACAACATGGACTTTAAACGTGACAAGACCAATCTAAACAATTAAAACGGACATGGAATAAGCTTCTGAGGTAGTTAGGCCTATGAATGATAACGAAATGCAAAAAATATGCGGCTACATATGCCATAACCTGGACTATCAGACGTGACAAGATTAATCCGAACAGCTAAAGCAAAGGGCACTGAAAAAATTTTGAGGTAATGATGAACCAAAAATTAAAAACAAAGAATTATGTAGTTAGAAGACAAGCGACAGCGAGAATCACATTGAATCAAAAACGAAAGTGAATCATAAAGAGATATCTAATATCATCTCTTTAAACGAGCAAGTTTAGCATACATTTTTTTGTCGAAAATGGCTCCTTTTTTTTTAATTGGCACTCTAAGATTTTCTGGCCCGAAAAAACGGTCTAGATAAGTCACAAGTTTGAGAAAATTCGGATTCGGTGCTCAGATTCGTAGTGGCAAGTAGTGAAGCTTATTTGTTGTAATTGCAATGAAAACAAAAATTTGCAAATGTTGCCAATATAAATGAAAGACTGTGAAAATAAGAAACACGACTTAAAAAACTGTTTTATTACTTACATAACTGCACCTTCAAGTTTTTTTTTACAAAGTTATTTCAATGTGAGGAATTATTTTGTTTCCGATTTTTCCTCATTAAAGTTTCAGTATCAACATCAACTTTCGTTATTTTTATCTTATTTTATCTTCGTTATTTTTATGAAAAAATCCAAACTTTGAATTTTTTTTACAGTCTAGTGATTGTAAAATCTTTTTTCACAGTAAAAAAAAAATCCAAAGTTTGGATTTTTTTTTCTAAGATGGGTCCCAAGATTGGACATTTCTGTTAGATGGGTCGGAGCACAGGCAACTTTAGGAATCACTGCCTATGCTCTTTCGGTTTCCCACTAGCGTTGACAAAAAAGAAACGAAGAACAAAAATAGGACATTTCTACCTTTACAAAAAAGTAATTTTTTTTTTGTTGATAAATGCGGGGGGGCTGAAATTTCCTTCATGGAGTTTTCGATAATAAAAATTCCATTGATTTACTTTTTATTTTGGCCCGACGCCATTTTTGAGGTGTTTGAAGGTTTATTTCAAAATCTACATAAATTTACCATTAAAAATACGCAAAATAATAATTACTATTCTTGCGTCAGCTGCAATCAGCAATTTTTTATATTTTTAAATTTTGCTAATTATGGGGCGCGGTTCTTTTGTTACTAGGTTGCAGCTACTGCTCCAACCGCGATCTTCATATCTTGCTAAGATTTCATTTGACTGTATTCTAGATCCTCAGCGTTTTCCCCACGGCCTCCACTTTGCTTCTTCTTAACTCGCACAATAATATCTTTTCTACTTCTCTTAGTTTCCTGTTACTCTCTTACGAGCTATCCCTTGGAAACTGCATGTACAGACCTCTTCTCTCTTCTATCAAGCTTAAAGTTAATCTTTAACATTCCCAGCTGATATTCTAACTCTCCTCATTGCGACAGCTTCTGCTACTTTCAAACTAATTCTCTGAAATTCATTATATCCTTATATGAAATTCAAAACTCTGCTGTTCACATTCAACTGTTCTTGGAAAGTCCCTCTCAAATTCTGTTCCTAGAGTTATCTACTTTATACCTATCGAAAAGGTAGTTATTCTTCCTACATTTTAGCTTTAAGTAACCCTAAACACTATTAGAAGATGATCTTTACTTTAAGCCATTTTATGACGTACTGCCGTAGAGGTTTAACAAGATTAAATAAAAAAAACAAGCTTTTTTAACTGAAAATAAGGACCGAGATTAAAACTTAAAACGAACAAAAGTTACTCCGTATATGAAAGGGGATGTTCCCTCCTCAACGCCCCTGTCTTTGCGCTAAAGTTTGACTCTTTCTCTTAAATCTACTTTTTAAAACAGTGGAAAACTTTAGCGTAAACAGCGTGGCGTTGAGGAGGGAACAGCCCCTTTCACATACGGAGTAATTTCTTTTCGTTTTAAGTTTTAATGTTGCTCCTTACTTTCTGTTTAAAAAAAACTTTTTTTTCTTTAATTTCTGAATGTTTTTGAATTAATGTATGTTTTGATTTTGGCTCTCCGCACATGAATACTTAGAACGAAATTTGCATATTTTTTTTGGTTAAATGGCTTTTTCTTAGTTTTGATCGGACGGTTTAGAGAAAAAAGGAGTGGGGGTGAGGCTTAGTTGCACTTCAATCTTTTGGTTACTTAAAAAGGCAACTAGAACTTTCAATTTCTTACGAAGAGTTTTTATTAATAAAAAATATACGTAACTTCCGAATTAACTTTCGTAACGAACTTCTATATTCGTATGTTTTATTACGTATATGAGGGGGTTTTCCCCCTCTTTTAATACCTTGCTCTTTACACTAAAGCTTAAATTTTGTCCCAACTCCTTAAGAATGACCCCTGAATCACAAAGGCCGTAGATGCAATAGTTGAAATTACTAAAAACACTTTAGCATAAAGAGCAGGTATTTAGGAGGAGATGAACCCCTTATATGCGTAATAATCTACGTTCGTTGATTTTTAATGCTTCTCCTTACTTTCAGTTGAAAAAACTTTTCATATTTATCTTTTCATTGTTTTTTGTTTCAAATAATATTAGAAAATCCTTCGCCCCATCATGGAAATTCTCTCCTTTCATGACAAATTCCTCCATGGAAAGATCCTCCCATATGATCCCCTCCCAATCCAAGAAAAAAATACCCCTGAAAAGTTTGTACACTTCCCAATGACCATTGCTATATATAAACACTGGTCAAAGTTTGTAACTTTTAGCCCCTCTCCCGGGGACTGTGAGGGGGCGAGTCGTCCCCAAAGACATAGTTATTAGGTTTTTCGACTGTGCTGAAGAAAATGGCTATCTCAGAATTTTGACCCGTTGACTTCGGGAAAAAAAATAAGCGTGGGAGGGGGTCTAGGTGCCTTCCAATATTTTTGGTCACTTAAAAAGGCCCTAGATATTTTAATTTTCGTTAGAATGAGCCCTCTCGCAACATTCTAGGACCACTGGGTCGATACGATCACCCCTGGGAAAAAAAAACTAAAAAAAAAAAAAAAAATAAACACGCACCCGTGATCGGTCTTCTGGCAAAAAAATACGCAATTCCACATTTTTGCAGATAAGAGCTTGAAAATCCTACAGTAGTGTTCTCTGATAGGCTGAATGCGATGGTGTGATTTTTGTTAAGATTCTATGACTTTTAGGGGGTGTTTCCCCCTATTTTCCGAATTAAGGCAAATTTTTTCAAGGTCGTAACTTTTGAAAAGTAAGACTAAATTTGATGAAACTTATATATTTTAAATTGTCATAAAAATCTGATTCTTTTGATGTATCTATTAGTATCAAAATCCCATTTTTAAAGTTTCGTTTACTATTCGTTACTATTCGTTTACTACATTTCGTTACCACGAACTGATTGATTGTTGTACCTGCAAAATTGCAGCGCTCTCTTATCATTGCCATTTTACTTTCCTATGACAGATTTGTCTAAGCAAGGATACTATCTATCTCTATCTCCACCAACCTGGGCATTAAGATCGCTAATATTTTCAATTAATGTTTCACTCATCTCAAAAATTCCACTCATTTAAGATATATAGCTTCAATGTCTCCTGATAACCAGTTTCCTATTTTCTTTGGCTGAATGATATAAACATCAAAAACATTACATCACAGATAAAAGCTGTTTCCCACAATCAATATGAAGTACTTGACCCAAGAATGCAAAATGGTCCATGATTGTCCAGCTAAAAATAATCCAACAATAAGAAAAAAGTAGATGTTCCTACGGACCAGTCTGATGCGCCAATTAATCAACGTGAAATAATCATTAACCATGTACAATTTTGATTTTGGGTAGATGGGACTATCTTTTTACTTGCCTAGTTTCGTTTTGAGGAATCAAACCGGAAACACCTTGTCCCCTAAAATACCAACATACAAGAAGGATGACTGTTTTCTTTTACTTGAGAAAATTTAGACACTGTTTTGCCAACAGAGCCATCTTTTGAAGCCCTTGCCCTCTGTGAGCATTAGGTAAGTGTATGTGATTTTTTTTTCAATATACTATTATTTTATTAGTCTTACCTCCTTTCACATTCTTGTTTGGAACGCCTGATCTTATCGATACTATTTTAGAAGCAAAATATTTGAATGGATTTATTGAACAAGCAAAAAGAATTGAGTAACACATCTTTTAAACAAATCAACTAACAATGTACACTTTTTCACAAAGTAGAAATAAAAAAAAATCGATAGAGGGTAGCAGGGTCACGCTAGTTTACGTATAGGTTACTACAGTACTGATACATTTAAGTATTTTTACTATTGGAGTCACAAGCTCCACTCACGCAAAAAGTGAGGTAGGGAAATACGTGAATGCTACCGTTGATTTCATAGCCCAAGGCTACAGATCGACAAAAGAGAATTACTCAGAATTAAGCTTAAAAAAAAATTGTAAAAACTGTACAACATAACGAAAAACTTGATGTATACAAAGCATTCTTATAACCTATTTACAATGAAATAGCACATATCACTCCATTAGCCAGACGCGAAATGAAATAAAAAGCACTAAATTCTTCACTGGTATTTCACTTCGTGAACTCTGGACTATGGCCTTAATAAGATTATTGAATAACTCTAAATCCTAACCCCCGGTCGCGTATCACAGTCCATAAGTACCAAGGTACTATTACATATCATAATGTTTTAAACCCTCATCTGGATGTAAGAGATCCAAAAAGACACAAAAGATGCTACCTAATACCTTAAGAGTCCCAAGAACAATCTTAACAACCGAATAGATTTCAGAATTTTTATTGAAGAAAAAATTAATGGATAACTGTACATTCCTGACGGCATAGATTCTAATCAAGACGATTCGTGACTAAATTGTATTTAAATGACCTGCCATCTATTTGATGCTTTCAGCAGAAAGCACCAGACCTTGAAATGGATCTTGAAGAGATACAGCTAGTTTTCAAGATATCAAATACACAAATTTCGAATCGGATTTTATGCTCATCAAGAAAATTCTTGCATGAAAATTGAACATTATAGATTTTATTCTAAATACTGGCCCAATAAACTTAGTTTATTAAGGGCCGTGGTGTTACCAAAACGGACATGGAGCATTTAAATTAAGTTGAAACACAATCTTAGAAATTAAATTTGAACTACCATATGCTTTAAAGTATTTGAAGATTGTGCTTAATATATAAGGTAGAACGTAAATATTTTCTGTTTAAAAATTATTCCTCCAAGTAAAATGGTATTTTGCGCTTATTCTATGGCGTGGTCTGTTCACTCAATAAGTACTTCATCTATAATCTATACCGCTATTAAAGAATATATAAAACTATATATAATATATTATATATATACATATATATATATATATATATATATATATATACATATATATATATATATATATATATATATATATATATATATATATATATATATATATATATATATATATATATATATATATAATATATATATATATATATATATATATATATATATATATATATATATACATATATATATATATATATATAATATATATATACATATATATATATATACATATATATATATATATATATATATATATATATATATATATATATATATATATATATATATATATATATATATATATATATATATATATATATATATATATATATATATATATATATATATATATATATATATATATATATATATATATATATAATATATAACATATTAATATATATAATACATTAAAGAATATATAAAGTGATTTTGCATCACTGACATCCAGCATAAAGTTTAAAATCTCTTACAATGACTCCACCCTCATCTTTCTAATTTCTAATCCATCTTTCTAATTCCTGGCATAACAAAATAAAAGTGCATAGTTGCTGCAATGTTGATATCTGAGAACTGCAATGGGATAAGCAAGGCAAAGCGCAATGAGCAGTTCTAACACGGTGCTGCATCAGTCATAATTCGAAAAGATTATGAGTTAGAAATACATTCTTAGAGATTCTTATTTCTAAAGAGTCCTACTAACTATATGATTTCTTTGTAAGGTGCGAGGATAGGTATTTTCCTAAGGATTAGATTACTCAAGCTGATGTATAGGCTGCAGTAACTCCACAAGCTTTATATTATCTGACATGAATTTTACAAACTGAAAGATATATCTCGCACTTTCCCCCTAGACAAAGCTTACAAAGGGACTGAATAGTTGAATCGTGTAGAAGGTGGGAAATGATGAACATAATAATTAACGTGAATTTTAATCATAATGAAATTCAGATTCAGACAAGCTAGTCTCTTTATAATGAAGTTCTGACTGTAAATAATGAGCACCGGTTCAAACTGTTTAGGAACTGGCAAGTCGAATGTCAACTTGGTACTGTTATCTTTCACAGAAAAAGCACAATGCATTACTTTCTGCTTAAGGCCAAACTATCACAAAATGTTGAGTTGAGGAACGGAAACAACTGTCGCATATTTACCGTCCATCATTTCGTCATAACGGAAATAACGGATCGTCATAACGGAAACAACTGTCACACATTTACCGTCCATCCCCATCCCTATCAGAATTTTTTTGTAAATGCTGGCAAACTCCCTCCCCCTAATCTCATAAATAATTGTTTTTACATTGAGAATAACTAAGCAGATAAAAATTCAATTTCACTGTCATTCAACAAAACAACGAGAAATATACTTGTGAATTACTCTCCTCAAAATAACGGTATCTTACCCAAATAAGCCTGGCAAAAAAGGTAACATCTCTCAAATGCTTATGTTGAAGATTGGGTGGTAATTTCAATTGAAATGAAAACATAAAAATCAGGTGGTAAGCTCTTGAAGAGGAGGAAAACCTTTTCTTCATTGACACAAAATATGGCAAAAACAAGCCTATATATATTTTCCTTTTTCACTATTTTACAGTCTTTTTGACAAAAATTCAGAAAGATATAAACACTATTTATAGACTTGTGTTGTCGTTTAGCTACTTCTTACAACTAGATAATCTAGACGGCATCAAATGCCAACCAATCACAAGGCCCCATCCTGCCGGCCAGATGTAATCCAACGCCACCTTTTTAGACAGCAGCCAATATGGCTGCTGTAGGAGAGTGCCGAAAAGTATGTATCAATTTGTTATATTATATCACTTTACTTAACTGGTACATTCTAAAAGACAAAATAGTACATTTCGTATGCAACAATGGTGAGCAAAACTTACAATGCCAATTAATATAAACAACTTAACGAGTAATTTTGCTACCCTTTTACCCCAAATCGTAGGAAAACAATAGTTCCTTGAACCAAAAATTTTATCAAAGTTTTGGATTACCACAACTTCCATTTTAGTGCTTGTTTTATTGGTAAGATATACGAGTTCCAAGGCTCATTGGAATTCTACATTTAAGATTTCTCCTATTTATCTGAACCTGATAGAAATAATTTACAATTTAATGGTTCTTCAAGAAATAGCTTTTTGCCCATGATTTTTACTCAAAATCGTCTTTAACATTTTCAAACAGAGAAAATGTTTTCTTGTAACATTCAAACAATCGACTCAGATTGTAATTGCTTAACAATACAGCATTATTAGCGTGGAAATTCTGAACAGTTACTGGCAAAGTATTTTTTGCGACACCTTATTGGCAATAATATATGTAAATGCTTTACTTCGAAACTTAGAATCTTCAACTGTATACAAAACATGCCCAATATCTTTATCATTAAATTTCTCCAAACCGGGGATTTTTTCTTCTGTTAAAAACAACGCAATTAAAAAATTTCTAGCGCCATGTATAAAAAGAAGATTATTTCGTATAAATCAACAATACTGTATAATATCACATGAATAATCCACTTAAATATATTCATTACTTTTCATACAAGATAGTGTAAAAGCCTTCTAAAAACTGTCTCGTATAACTGATATTCAGCTTCTATTTATACATAGCACAACGTATTGCAAAGCATGATGAATAATAGAACTTCAATCTGAATTTTGTTTTATCATTTTTCTTCTTTTTTGTTCTTGTAAACCACAAAAGCAATAGAAATAATAAAAAAAAAAAAGCAAATAGAAGTAAAGGCAACGGAAGTAATCTGAAAAGAACCAGGGTTGCCATTCTTTCCAAAAATTCCTCCAAAGCTGGTCAAAAACTGGAGCTGGAGAAAGGTTCTTTTGAGGTTCAGCACTTATGCTACTAAGTTTAATTATGATGTCGTTAGCTGTTCACCCGCTTGAAAAACAGTGTTTTTGTTTGCATTGGCAGATCGCTCGTACAACTACTGGTGGCAAGGCCGTATCAGGGAGGGAGTTGGGGTTCAGGAGGTTTGGACACTCTCCTCCCCCTCGAAATGTTTGTTCAACTCGTAAAAACGTAACAAAAATGAATACGAACAATTTTTTTTCCATTTATAAGCTTTTTTGTGTACCCCCCAAAAAAACCTTTTTGCAACCCCCCCCCCCCCAAGCCGAAAAAATCCTGGATACAACCTTGACTGATGATAATGCAAATCTTTGTTTGAAAAACAGAAAAGGAGAAATCCAAGACTTATACATGGCAACGTAAATTATGAAAATGAATTATAAAGCTTCAACCTAAGGGATGGTACCATTTGATGGACGACAGCTGTGCATAAGACACAGAAATACGTTTTGAAACCATATGAACTCTTTAAGGCTTGGTGGCTGCCGTTACAAAAGTAAATTGATAGGAAGTTCTATTATCCAAACCATAGAAGACAAATAATGGGAAATCAGTATCATATAAAAAAGCGAAATAAAATAATGAACAGAAGCTCTGAGATCCCAAATCGTATACAGCGTGCTTTCCAAAATAATCTGAAAGAAAGCTTTTCTGAAGCCAGGCTAAATACTCAACTGGAAATAGCAGCAAAGCAAACTTATTCAGGTTGACATGTCTTTAACCAAAACTCAAAAATAAAAGGGTCACACATTTTGATTTTGATTTAGTTCAACAACTATGAATGTTGCCTCACTGAGCAGCCTCTCATCATACCAATTGGGGCTTAGCATTAACATAGATTACCAGACGGTTCTCCTTCCAGAATACCCTAGGAAAAAGCATGCTTTAATTACATTGGCCTTTTTAAATGTTTTCAATTAGTTAAAACATTGGTTAATCACGTTTGTTTAAACAAATAGTGTTTTAAAGATGGGCATTCATCGACTGTTTAATGAAACATCCCACCTATTTGTATCTATTCGTTTTTTGGCATGACATTTTAGACCGATTGGGACATACAAAATCTTTGGAGCGCATAGTTTTGTGTTAAGTAATATTTCTGGTAATCTATGGTATTAAAAACAAAACAGAAAGAAATGTAAAAACATAAGAAGGGAAATGCCCTTTTAGATTTAATGAATGTATGAAACAGCGGTTATTCTTTTTAGTTCTTTTCTTCTGCGAGTGGTGGGACTGCATTTCTTTGTTGAAGAAGTTTATGTGTAAGAAATATCAAAAGGATATGTGCATGATGATTGAAAGATTGAAGATATTTTTAGTATATATTTTCTGAAGTGCAATGTTGCTTGAAACAATTTGGGAGATCGTCAATCCTTTGTTTTCGATTTCAAGTCCATTGAACGTTCATGCACGGACGAAACAAAAAGCTTTTTTTGTATTTTTTTTTCCAATGCTTCATTTGAGAACATTTCTTAGAATAATAAAAACTAGATTAAAAAAAAAAAAAATTTTTGCAATAACAAATAAAATAAGTTAAGAACCAAAAGGACATCCCGCTATGATGCTGATTGAGTTAGAAACGGTTTAGAGACTTAAATAAAGACTGGCATACAAAAAGAAGAAAAAGAAGAAAAAAACATTCATTACAAACATGCAACTGTAATTAATATTCCAAACTGAGGTATTTGAAATAATGCGCCAGATGGTCTTAAGACAAACAAGAAGACAGCAAAAGGGATTAATGTTTAAAGAGAAGAGAAGCTAAGAACATCATACTATATATCCACAGCCGAACAATTACGTATATGACCACCGGTTTTGAGCTCAGTGCGCTTTCGTCGTCATCTGATGACCGAACACACCACCAACATTTAATATTGCAAATGTACACTTTCACGACGATTGGCGCAGTAGCTGTCTCTCAAACGCCATTTGAAGAAGAGCCATCTAATAACCGTGGCGAATTCGGCATTCGAAATTCGACTGATTTGCAAATTATAGTACGGCAGCCCCGGTGTAGTTCTGCCGCACTGAATAGTTACAAAAAGGCACCTGTTTACGTATACAGAAAAATAAGTGGCGCATTTTCAAAAGAAAAGAAAAAGTATTGCTTCTAAATTCTGCTCGGAGAGTCGCACATTGGAAGAGTTCTACACTACTGTTTTCACTGGTTGTATGAATAACGCTTCACTGGATTATGAGCGAAAGACTTTGCTGGCAGTCTTTAGAGTCACAAGGACTGTTCCTTGGAATCACTGGCTCTTCTCCTTTCCAAAAGAGTAATGATCAGCACCACCTACCATACCCAAGTTCGGATGATGCGCATAATTCTTTATTTGATGCAATGAGATTAGCTGGTTAGGGAATGAGCTACCAGTGGGCTTCATGTCCATCCCCGACATCGACATCCCCATTTGACCAGGGCCTTTAGAAAACGTCAGATGTTCATACGGAAAGTATCTAAAAAATTTCAATAATTAGATATGTTGACATTCTGAAACATAATAAAACAGAATACAAACAGAATAAAAACACAAAAAATATGTATCTAGAATTTGTGAGTTTTCACGATTATTTTATTTCGTTTACCTAATTCCAGAGCTCTGTAGGCACAATTTTATTTCTTCAATCCCTAAATTATATTTGAAGCATTTCTTACATTTGCATTCTGCTAGTAATGGGTGGATTTCCAAAAAAATATTACTTACCACAACTTCAAAAACGCAAAAAAAGACAAATTGTACGGAAAACATGAGAAATCACGAAGAAAATAACATATTGAGATTTCAGGGAAGGGGACGATCCCGAAACCTTTATTTCCTTCTTTGCGTGACTGGGTGATAGTTATGATTAACCATTTATATTCTGATATTAATATTATTGATATTGGCCATTAATCAATCCTAAAATAATCAAGACAAATATACAGTAGTTTGATCTGCAACATACCTTAACAGGGCCCAAAAATATCATATCAAAGCTACAATAAAGGTGTGTGTATTTTGAACATTCAGCTTATAGAAGGCCAGTTCTTCATCAAAATGTATTTATTACAGAATTTCTTTTTTCTCATATTCTACATTAGTGTTGTCAGACACATTTGTATCTTATGGACTTTTTTGTGTGCTTAACTCATCATAACTCATTTTTATTTAACTTTGGATGGTTGAATTATTGTACTAAATTCTTATCATATCTAATTTCATTAGAGGTTCACCAGTTATCCAGCAGCTATTTCAAATACTTTTGACAATTAGGATTTTTAGATTCTTAGATTAACTTCATTTTAGAAGCCAACTCCACAAATTTGTATGAAAACGTACTCAAGCACAATACTCATAACTAAAGACGTAATCAAAACATCGAAACTCTTGGACAATTTTCCTACCCGGTGCTCAGTTCTCTTGAATACTTGGTAAAAAGTAAATAGCAAATCAAATATTACAGAATAGGATAAGAAATCAAAACAAAAGAGGATATAAATATATACCAATATTCTTTTGAATCTTTTTATCCGAAAACGGAAAAAAAAAAATCTTAGTTAAAATTAAAAGATAATTCTTCATTTTTTTTTTTTCAGAGAGCAGCAACTTCAAGGAAATTGATAGGTGCCCACAGGAATAGCCCTAGATGAGGGTGACGGACGAAAAGCATGAAAATTGTATTTGTGGTATGCATTTTCCTTTTGCTCCAGGAAGGGGGGATGCGAGGGAGATGAATTAGACCTGAGTACATGTGTAACATATATATTTTCAAGCGCAAAAATGACTGGAAGCTAAATTCATTTCTCGAAAGAGTTATATATGGTGTTAAAAACAACTAGCAATGTTCACCTTCCATCGAGGGACTTGATTATCGACCTGGGTCAGTAATTCTTTTCCAAAGCACTAGAGTTTTCTCCATCCAAGGAGTCTATTTTTTTTTCAGAACTTGCTGATGCCCAGTAATTGCCCTTCATTTATAAGAAAAAAATCTGTCCCTATCAACTGGTCGGTATGTCACTAATTTTAAAACTAGGTAATTGCTAGCTACATGGGTGGTTAGCCTATGCAAATATTCTTGAGGAGATATGGTCAAAGCAAATAATTAGGAAACTCACCCTCTAGTAGCATGGTTTCCTCCTCCCATTCCTAACTGTCCTCCTCCAAGAGGGAGCATTCCAGCGGTATTGATAGGTGTAAATGCTGACGCCGACGATACAGATTTACTAACATCATAACCCATACTATGCATTGTGTGCATACTATGAGCATGACTATGGCGTAGATCTTCACTTAGTTGTCTATGGTCTAGGGCTAATCTATGGTCTAGTGCTGCCGAGCCTTGAGTACAGGCGTCTCCTGGCTGGTGTCCATGGCCATGACTCATCTCTAAGCCAGAGCTTAAATCGCTGGGTTTGGACCAATAGGAAGGATCTACTCGAAGCGCAGCAGCTACCGCAGCTGCAGCAGCTGCTGCAGCAGAGCCTGTTAATGCTGGTCTCTTGTCCGATCTTTCTGCATGCTTTTGCATATGTTTGGCTAGATAGGTTTCTTGGGTATAGGACTTGCCACAATATTGACAAATATGGGTTTTTAGGTGCTTTGACTCTTTATGTTTAGGAATATGCTCAAGAAGGCTTGATTCATCCGAAAAACATTTGTAGCAGCTATTACATTTGTACGGTTTATCTGTCTGGTGGCATCTACTGTGACTTTGAAGGTTGCTCAATTGACTAAATGCCTTAGTACATCCAGGATGGCGACATTTGTACGGCTTGTCACCCGTGTGAGTCCGAATGTGCTGCTGTAAGTGACTTAACTGAGTGAACTTTCGTTGACATATCTCACATCGGTATGGTTTGATGCCTGAAAGATTTAAATTTTACTACTTGAGAAAAAAACAAAAAAAAAAACAATAAAAAAGACTATTGATTAATATAGAATCTTAATACCAGGACATACCAGTCTTTTTATGCACAAATACATAACTGTCGTTTATACCTTTATACCAGGATAAAGGGGCCCATTACGTAGCTCTAGAGCTGCAAATCATTAAAAATCCGCTAATCCCCCTCCTAAAAAAATTGGATATGTACCACTCCTATGTCGGGGTTGAAATCCTACCCTTGTATGTGCATGAAAGAAAATTTGTGCGCTATCTGAAACTAATATTTCTTATACTATTTTCAGATGGCGCTGATTCTGTTGCGAAAATTTTGCGTTGACGAATTGAAATTTAAATAAATTAAGTATCTTTAAAGTTACTATTCCTCTAGTTGGGTGATGAATAAAGAGCTAGCTTCTAAGTCTCCTCGTATCTTACCTATTGCCATTATCCAATTCCAACCTGTTTCAGAGTGCTTATCAACCCATTTTTACCCTGCTTAGACACTTGTTACAGTGCCTGCTTTTGGTTTATTTTGCTTGCTTAATTTACTTGACTAAGGGCCTCCTCCGCTTCTATCTCTTTTCATATTTTTCTTTGTGACTTGACTTTGTTGTTTTACCGGTTTATTTTTAACCTATTGGTATTTCAATTTAATTGTGATGACTGACAGAACAGTTATTAGTCCTGTCACCCCTGAACTAAATAATTGTGGTGTAAGGATTTTGGCCTTAGAAGTTCCAAATGAGACCAGTAAGTTGTTGACATTAGAAAGTAAGACAGTTATTGCAAAAAAAAACTATTTGAACACCTCCAAAATCATAAGTGTACGGGCCATTATGGCTCAATGATAGAAAGAGTTGGACCTGATGGCTATATTATCACAACAGCTGTGAATCCATCAGTAGCTGCAGCTATACTTTCAATGTCAGATATGGCAGTAAAATAGTTGTAAGGCAAAGTTTGTGTTTGGTCTTAGCTCCAATCCCAATTTAATCCGAAACAAAAACGGTATTGTATTCATCCTATTTGAGGAGGTCACCAATCTGGATGATTTTGATAGGGAGGTCCAAGGTGATGATAGAATCAAACAAGGGACTATACTACTACTACTAACAACTCACCGCAGCCCAAAGTCGCCTGAGGCCAACACAGCTAAGCGC
Organism: Artemia franciscana; assembly: GCF_032884065.1. NCBI lineage: Eukaryota > Metazoa > Arthropoda > Branchiopoda > Anostraca > Artemiidae > Artemia > Artemia franciscana. The sequence continues at coordinate 31,667,168 of NC_088870.1, forward strand.
GCTCCTTCTCCATCCCAATCTGCCCAAAGCCTCCCTTTTTACACCTTCCCAGGAAGTTCCCATTTCCTTTAAATCTTTCTTTATGATGCCCCCCCCCAAGACGAGTACGACCTGTTTTCTGTTTAACCCTAGACGGTTGGCCAAAAAGGACAATCTTCGGCAATCTGTCATCCTTCATCCGCACAACGTGCCCTAGCCATCTCAACCTTTCTTTCATTATAGCCCTAGAAAGCAGGATTGAACCACATTTTTCGTACAGGCTACTGTTTGAAATACGATCAGTGAGCCGGGTACCCAGAACAATCCGTAGGCAATTTCTCTGGAAAACATCTAGCAAATCTTCATCCGCTTTTCGGAGCGCCCATCCTTCAGAGCCATATTTGACCACGGTCATTGTTGTAGCTTCAAATATTCTAACCTTGTTTTGTAGACTCATCTTCCTATTCTTCCGAACTTCTTTTTAACTGTGAAAAAACACCCTGAGCCTTGGCTAATCGACTTTTAACATCTTCACTGCTCCCACCGTCTTTACTAATAATACTAACAAGGTAAGTGAAACTGCCCACCAGATCAATCTTTTCATTACCCAACGTCAACTTTTCATCCTCACTTATTCCTAGCCTCAGTGACTTATTCTTCTTAACATTAATTATCAAACCTATTCTAGCACCCTGAACTCACAAAACCTCCAAAAGTTCATTCATTTTTCTCCCACTTTCATCAAGGATGCTTAAATCATCAGCATAATCTAAGTTGAGGAGAGTTTTTCCTCCTCATTTGATTACGTGGGCACCCATTGCCTTTTCTGTGCTCCTTAGTGCAAAGTCCGTCAAAATGATCCACATAAAGGGGGATAGAACAGAACCATGTTTAACTCCTTATTTAGTACAAAACCAGTTGCTAACCTCATTTCCTACCTTAACCTTAGCAGTGTTATTCTTGTACATAGCACTATCATTTTAATGTATTTGTCCAGTATACCATACAAGGATAAGACCTTTGCTAAAGCCAAAGGTATCTGAGGACCAAAGGTATCTGACAACTCAGACACTTCTGAATTATTAACCTAAGAGTGAAAATTCGGTCGATACATCCTCTACCTTTTCCAAAACCGCACTGTTCTTATCTTAGAACGTTTTCTGAAACATCTCTCAGTCTAAAAAATATCATATTACTAAGTAATTTGCTACCTACAGAGACCGGACTAATACCTCGATAATTACCACACTCACTCTTATCATCTTTCTTATACAGTGGTTTAATTAAGGTTTTCCTAAAATCGTTAGGTAATTCCCCTTTTAAAAATCATATTCATAATCTTTAGCAACTTATTTCTAACCTCAGAGTCACCATATTTAATGAACTCATTTACCATACTATAAGCACCTGGAGCCTTATTATTTTTTAATCCTTTTAGTACTGTCGCTAATTCTTCTTCCCAAAGAAATCTTCCTTCAGATCCAAGGTATCAAGTGACTATGGCCTTCAAAAACCCATGCCCTTTGGTATTCCTTTTAGTTTGCACCTTCAATCAGAATCTTCAGTTCCCACTGAAAATCTCCGTTTGAGGTGCAAGGTATACAATAAAGCAGTTTATCTCCCGGGCAATACGATGCTTCAATTGCCATGGTTCTGGTCACATGCCTTCCAATTGCCATAAAGACATAAGATGACTACAATGTAGTGGATAACACACCCTTAAAGAAAGTTCCCAGTCCAAGACAGTAAAGGAAGAGGTGGTACTTGCGTGCCGTTACTGCACTGGAAAGCATGCTACTAACTCCAAGGAGTGTCCCAATGCTCGTGGAGAAGAAAGCTACTGTTACTTAATCTTTCACCAATAATGTTCCCATGAAGATTGCCACTAGGACTTCCAACCCATAAAAAACATGTTCCCCTGGTACACACGGACTCCTTCCCTCCACTGACAATTAATCACCTTCCAGCTGAGGATCTCAACAAAAAGTACATGACCATGTTTGAAGGTGTTGCAGGGCAGATCTCTGATCTGATCCAGATTACAACGTCACATTGCAAACTGGTTTCTGAGATAGTGCCATTTAGTCTCGAAAATGCAGTCCTTAGCCTGAATAGCACAATTTAAAACCTCAAAAAAGAAGGTTCAGGCCCTTCCACCTTTATCATGTCAGGAAATACCAGTAGCCCTGACAAAGTCGACAGGAAACGTGTAGGAAAGGGGTGTATAACAGTGCTTCCACTTTGTTCTTATTAGATTTCCGTTTGGTTTGTTTAAAAATCCTGAAAATTGTGACACCTGACCATAGAAAACTTTTTGCCGACACCATACTGGTCCAAAATCCAGCAAATTTCCAACTCCAAGCGAAAAATCTGACAGTATTCCGTCACGTAGGAATTTTTTTTTTCAGGAACCGAGTTTTTGCACTCGTCTGTCCCATGGCTCCACCAGCCTCAACGTTCCATCCAAACTTCCATATTTTTTTCTTCTTTTTTAACTGCACTTTTTTAACTATACTAAACACACTCGTCTGCTTTCGCGTTAGCTTTTACAATTTTGCGTTGATTTAAGCAGGGAACATCGGCCTCTAATCATGAGACACATGTCTCTTTCTTTTTGTGCCAGAATTGAACTAAATAACTGATGTAAGGGTCACACTTTTCAGCGAGTTCCTACCATCTGTTTTTACGTCTCTTAAGGTTGAAAAGAACCACTCCACATGAACGTTCGGAAATGGCAAGGTCAGAAGGTGCTGGACAGTGCTGACCATGTTAGGGAACCTCTGAGTACCATTTAGTGCTTTTAGAAAAGTAAAAAATCACAGATATATGTCACAATTGGAAGACCAAAGCGCAGTAAGCTTTAGTTTTAAGACCAGTTCGTCCCCAAACGAGAATTGCTGTTTGATTTGCTTCACTACCTCCACATGTAACTTACGAGCACATTCATAGATGAGTTTCACTTCAATTTCATCTACTTCTGCACTCAGATTTGATCGCAAGGTTTGAAGAGACTCGTAGTGCACAGCTACAGCTGGAAGGTATTCGCTTGCTTTGTCAAGGTCGAGATTCAAAGGCGATGCTGGTCTAATGTAGCTAGTCTTCATGAAATTTATGGTCACTTCTCTTAGAAGTATCTCCCCCTCTAATTTTATTTTGTGGTACAAAAGATTTGACTTAGGAAAAGAAGATTTGAATTTATAAACAGATCCGGCACATAGAGCTAGAGTTCAGTTTGAATCTGAAGCAGTGGATCCTTTAGGGTTTACAATGCCCTGTCATTTGCGTGAGTGAGATCCTTGTTCAACAGAAAAAGGAAAAACATTTGTATGAGTTTATTCATGATGGTATATAACAAAATAAAGTATAAAAATCCCCTGTGTGATTCTTTTTATTCTACATAATCAGATGAACGTGTCACCACAAAAACGTATAGATAAGAAAGCCCATCTCTTATCGAAGCCCCTTTAAGTGTTGAAAAGGCCTAAATTTCAACTATAAGGCTCAACTATCATAAATAGCACTGAGTGAAAAATACGTGATAATTAGGAATTATTCTAGCCTACAAAACAACAACGGGTATTGAGGCGCATTCATGAAAAGTATAAATTGAGTGTGCTAAATAATATGAACTAAGAATCAAGTTGTTTTATATTCTTATTCAAATGGGGAAAAGTCTGCACCTTTACCTTAGGTGCATAGCCATCGAAGCTAGTGACTATCAAAACAACTTGATAGTCACTAAAGTCCAGTAAAGTCACGCCGTAAGGTTAGTTTTTCTGATTAAGTTCAGTATAATCAGTGCCAGTGTTTTTAAATTGTTAAAATGAAATGGTAAATCTTGCAATTTAGTGGGTCCAGACCTAAATCACTTACTTATTTTTGGTAGGTTATTTCTTCATACATTTCAACATTTGAACCTGTGAGTAGCCATAGTAGCCTAGCTCGCCTGTGCTTTGTTGACAATAGCAAGCCAAGATCTTTGATGTTTCCTTTTTAATCTTATACTGGCAGAAGTCTCAAGTTAACTTTCTTTCAAGTTAACTTTCTTTCTTCATCAAATTGCCATCAGGAGCAAACACACATGTGCAAATTTTAAAAGTTTCGACTTTCTTACACTAATGGTAGGTTATTTTGTTGTTGTTTTTTTTTTATCACTAAGAGATCGGTCCACCATTTTGCTAGTTTGAAAATCCTTCGCTAGTAAAAAAAGATAACTGGAACAATTTAAAATTGGACAAGTATCCATCTCTTTACTGATTATCCGACGAAATTCTGAAGTCTGACATGAATATTTTTTTCCAACAATTGGGCCAAAAATCCGACAATGTCGGAAAAATCCGAAATAGTGGTAGCACTGGTCTATACCTAGCCAAGAAGGTGTTATGAATAAGCTACAGAGACCTAGGTTAGCCCTTTCACGGACAAATGACAAGTTCTCTTTCAGTGTTTCAGTTAAACATTTGGGGATTTAACCAAACCATATGGACTGAATTACAAAGTATTTTAGTCATACAAATACCTGATATATTTTCACTCCAAGAGATGATTTTACAACTGGATAATATTGACTATGATTTTAAAGGATATTAAGATGCCCATTGGGACAGAGCCTTTATAAAAGGTGGTGGGCTATTAATGCCCTGAGATTAGAAGACGACGCTCCAGCTTATTAAGTAGATTTGCTAGGACTACAGGTTCGGTTCATTCCCTATAAGCTTTTTTTTCACTCCCTGCATATTTCTATTTTAGAGTCATCTTATTTGCATTTTATTTGTTTATATTTTTATATCTCGAATTATGTGACAGGTTATAAGTTAAATTTGTATTATTTAACTTGTTGTATGTGTATTGCAGTATGATAAAGCGTAATTCTGTTATTTTGACCCCCGTTTTCCAACACAGGCAATTGCGGCAGGTGAATACCCCCCCTCACCAATAGCAAGATGAGTGATACATAAAAAAAATAAGTGAAAATTGGCTGAAGTGACACCCAAGCGAGCTAGTGATTACATGAGACAGAGAAAAATCAACTGATACGAACGCATATGACCTATTGGTCGAACAAATCAAACCCCAAATAAACAAACACATCTTGCGTTCAAAAAGAATTGAGTTATTTTTGAATGCATTAACCGAACATACTTTTATTACAATATAATAAGCTCATTTTCTTAGAAGAACAAATTAAATTCCTCAGATGAATATAAGATTCGACAAATCTCAGAAAATTAAATTTCACCAAAATTTCTTAAATCTAATCAATATAGTCGTAAAGGACTTTCCTGGAATTTTTAATCCTTAAAAATACTTTTGTTGTGTGGAAGCCAAAATTTTAGATTTAAATGACTTCCCAGAAAAAAAAAATTACATCTTTGGTGCTCTGAGCAGCTGAAGATCAGATTGGTAGTTTTGAAATAAAACTAAACGGAACGTATGACTTTAATAAGTTTGCGTTCTAATGACGTTTTCCCTGTCCAGCTTTTGGTGCAATTGGCCAAGTAGCTTTTTATTCTTTTGATAGCAGAAACCCATGTCCACACGTAACCACGCGGCCGTGCGCAACTTTGCTATTGTAAAGAAATAAATTATGGCTGGCAGTCAACAAAAAACCTTTATGGTTCAGCACTAATAAGGTAATAAAAATATGATTCGTACCTAAATGTATTCTGGTATGTTGACTAAGGTAGCTGCTGTTTGCGAAAGCTTTTGAGCACTGACTGCATTTGTATGGTTTTGCCTCTCGCATATGGATCTGAGTATGAAGCTGCAAATCTGCCTTTGAACCAAATATCTATAACAGAAGAAAAAAATTAAATTGTGCTGAGTAACAAGTCATCTTATTTCGAAAAATCAAGTTGGAGCTCAACCGATTACTTTCTTTTATCTGCGATTAGGTTTCCAAATCTTATTATGCTATAACGAATTTTTCTAAGACTGAATGTGCTTGAAGACAAGGTACTGGTGACCACTGAGCCTCAACACACACTGCTCTTGTCCTCAGCACTTCCCATGAAATGCAAAAAAGGAGGATGTATTCTTTTGAAATACAACATGTCTTTTATCGTTTTTAGTAGACCTTATTTTAGGAAATATACTTATGAACGTATAAAACTAGGATTCAACTAAATGCTTTGACGCTAAAATCTAAGAGAAATCTCAAACTGAACTTGATCGATTTGGAGTCTGATGGCTAAAATGGTACTCTTGTCATTAAGGTTTAGCGACCTTTACAAATATTTATTGAAAATTCATATTAGATATAAGTGTATTTCTGGAAAACTTTCCATTTGCCAAATCAAATTCTTTAAAACAAACCTTGCTAAATAAACAACGCGTTGTTTAGGTTACTTGCATTTCCGAGCCTTTTTTACATTTATCAGTGAATTATTTTCCCAGAAAAATTCTTTCTTGACGAAAGAAATAAGGAAAAATATACAACTTTTTCCTTAGCTACAGAAATTATAACCACAGTGAAAGTGATATAAGCGAAAGATTTTATAGAATGCTATATGTACCGGGGGGGAACAGCCAGGAATTCGTTTCGGGAGAGGTATGACCAGTTCCGAGTGTGATAGATATAACCAAAGAATTTTGATAACCATGTTCTATAATCAGCAATCACAAATATTTCAATTTGCCGTATTTCTGAGGGGAGGGAGGCGGGTTCTGTCACTTCTAATGTTTAAAAATATTCAAACAAAGGTTAAAACAGTATTCTTATTAAATATTGTTTCCCAACATGATTACAATGTGAGAGACAAAAAACTTGTAGAATAGGATTATCAAAATGATAAAGAATTGGCCATTTATTTTTTTTTTTTAAAAAGCAGAATATCAATGCTCATAATTCACAAAAATCCCCGGGTATTTTCCCGCAAGTGTTTAATTTAAGCAACTGAAAAATCAGCATCTTGAAAAGATAAAAAAAAATCAGCCTAAGGAACCATGTGACACGTAACACAATAAAAACGGGTACTAAAAAAAATGTCTGGCCTTCACATCTAACGCTCAACACTGATTTCAGCTTTAATAAAACTCGTAATTGTTTTGCCTAAATTCAAATGACATTTATCATCAAATTTCAGAAATAAATTAAGTTGTGTAGCTCCAAAAAAAAGCATTTACAATAGAATACATTTGTATTACAAAATACTTGCGATTTATGCTTTATCTGGAGAATTCCATGTTGTAGTAATCCATATCTAAAACACACTGCCCGCCCCCATCCCCACCGAAAAAATCCTCCCCTAGAATCAATTCTCATGTTGATGCATAAAAATTATTAGTAAGGATTTAGCAAATAGGATAGGACACTCAGGCACGTACTTAGGAGGTTATAGACGGGGGTTATCCTACCCCCGTCTAGTCATGAGATAAAAACAATTTTTCCCATATATATATATATTTCGCGGCCCCTCCGAACTAGGTGACTATATCTTACGATATTTTTTAGCTTAAAAATGCATTTTATGTCCTCTCCTGAATAAAAAACTTGGTAACTCCCTTCACCCCATTCAGAAAATTTCTTTATTGAATTTTGAGAGGCACTTCCAGTTTAATTACATCCTAGCCTCTCACCCCTAAAGCCAGGATATAGCCCTAGGCTAAACACCAAGATGTCTGGAATACAATTAAAATGGAAGTAACTCTAGAAATCCAATAAATGGACGTTTTGTGGATGGGATTAAATATATACAAAAAAAAATATTTTAGTGTTTAGTTCGGAGTTAGACATAAACTGCATAGATGCCGTTTTCAGCCTTAGACTACTGAAAACCCAGCAAGTAAAGCAAATAATCTTAATAGAGAATGATCCATTCCAGAGACACAGTTAAAATACAAGTTAAATAATAAGAATTGATTTAATAAAGTAAAATTTAAATTTTGGTCAAAGAGGAGGTAAAAAGTGACGGAATTCTGGAGACGCTACACCCATCAAATTTAGGATTTCTGTTCGGTTCAAGACTCAACGTCCGTCACTCTTTCCTTTCATGTAATAAAAAAACTAGTTCTCTTATTTTGATTATATCGAGAACACAAAAGAAATTCGAAAATAAAAAGTTAAAATGATGTTGATAATGCCGTGATATATATGTCAATAAAAATAACTACGTGGGAATTCATACCGAGCCTGATTGTTAATGGTCTTTATACGAGAAATACGAGAAGGTGAGTTTCGGGTCCACCCAATTGCAACATCAGGAATATTACGATTTAACCCATCACTAGTTATATTTTTCAAATTGTTCATGACTTTGGCATTTTTTAAATCCCCTCCCCCGAAAAAAATTCCTGTGTAGGTTTCCGGACATTGTGTATTGTAGAGGTTTCGATTTTCTTCAATTGACGGCACTCGTTTGTATTCCATAGGATTTGACCACATTCTACAAGTTAGGGGATCAGAATAATTTTTTTTATCAATTGCCTCTTGTGGGAATGTCACATTTCCATTTTTACTGTTATATTATGAGGCTTCTGTCAAAAATCTTTACTACTATCATAGCTAACAGTTACAACCCACTTGAAAGTAATTACGTTAACGCGCATACCCTCTCCAACTTTTAATGTAAGATGGCAAATTTAAAGCACCAGGGAAAATGGAAATGAAATTTGAACATTTAAATTAGATAGACTTACAGAGCCATATCTTTAAAAAACATTAGTCAAAATCAGGCATAAAATTTTAAATGAGAATACTTCCGTATGCAATTATTCAATTTTTAGTAGTAGCGGGTGCCAAATATAAAAAAAAAGAAGAAGAAAAGAAACGTGGGTGAAAAAGCATAAAAAAACTAAAATCATATGGCATCAAACACCTTAAGGGGGTTCAGCTGTCTTTTACAGATATTAGTTTAAAAAACTTTTTCCACAAGATAAGTTTTTAAAAGAAAAGTAAAGAGCTCCATTAAGCCAAGAATGGGAAAATTAAAGTAAAATAATCTTCCGAGCGTAAAACTAACACAAGTCACTATCAATCAATTAACAAAACTAAAAGAGAACAGACATTACAATAAATAGCCAAAGCAAACTCAAAACGAGCAAAAATTAACATGAGTAGGGCAGAACACAATTTGCACTTTACCAAAAAAAAAAAAAAAAACAAAAAAAAAACAATCAAATGACGGTGGATTGTCAGTTTAATTGACATATACTGACATTTGTTCCTTAAGGTTTTGATAGTTTTTATTTATGAAAGTAAGAAAGGTGAAAACACTTCAAAAGTATTTTGTTTTCAGTAAAGCGCAAATTGTGTTCTGATATTGAGAAGGGATGGGGGTTATCAGCCCTATTCATGCCAATTTTCGCTCGTTTTGAGTTTGACTAGGCTATTTATTGTAATTTCTGTTCGTTTTGAGTTTCGTTTATATATTGACAGTAGTTTGTGGTAGTTTTATACTCGGAAGATTGTTTGACTTAATTTTTGCCCATTCTTGGCTAAATGCAGCTCTTTATTTTTCTTTGAAAAATTTGACCTGTGGAAAAAGTTTTTTTTTTTTAATTGATGTCTGTTTTTTACTAACATAGTCTTTTTCATAGTCTTAACATAGTCCAACATAGTCTTTTATTAAGATAGTCATCTTTTCACTTTTTTCTGTAAGAATCTAGTATGGGTTGCTATTTGTATGTTGGAGATACTTTTTCAACAATTTTTAATCCTGACACAAACAGTATAGTTCCTAATTTAATTTTATAGCTTCTGAAGTTGACCTGAAAAATAAAACTTAATATCATTCTAAAAAATATTCTATCTATGTTCTTTGACAACCTGAATACACTTCCAATCATTTTATTTAATTAAACTGTAAGAGCAGAAGTAGTAATAGTAGTATCCCCAAAAGTTTCAACTTAATACCCCTGGTCGTTCTCGATATATTGCTGAGGTGTCTTCTCGGCAACCATAAACACAATACCTTTTGGTTGATTTTAAAGCAACATTTAGTTTTAAAGCATAATGAGCCTTTTAATTTCCAGTTGAATGAGCTGTTTTTGAAGTTTCTACGACAACAAATGGCCATCTCGAAATTTCTATCAGATGCAATTCGAGAAAACCCGAGGTGTGGATGAGGTTATCCACCCTCTGATCACTCTGAATCTTAAAAAGGGAACTAGAACTTCTGATTACCAATCCAATGAGCCCCCTTCGAAGTTTAATACCATCAGTATAAAGTTACTAGCCCCCAGGGCATAACTTAAAATCCCTTCCCTGAGGGCTATGGGGGGGGTGGTCATCCGCAAACACATAATTCCTGGACCTTTCAATTACGTTGAACAAAATGGCTATTTCAAAATTTTGATTAGATGTGTTTGGGGAAATGGTGGGCATGGGAGGGAGGTTTGTTGTCGTCCACCCACTTTTGACTATTAAAAAGACAATGGCCCTTTCAATTTTCAATCGAATGAACTGTTTTCGAAGTTTCTACGACAACAAATGGCCATATAAAAATTTCTGATCAGATAAATTCGAGAATATACGAGGTGTGGGAGGTATCCACCCCCCGATCACTCTGGGTCTTAAAAAGGGTAATAGAAGCTCTGATTACGAATCCAACAAGCCCCCTCCGAAGTTTATACGATCATCCTTTCTATATATAACTTATACGCCCCCAGGGCACAACTTACAACCCTCGCCCTGAGGGTTATGGGGGGAGGGGGTCGTCATCCTCAAATACAATATCCAGATCTTTAAATTACGTTGAACAAAATGGTTACCTCAAAATTTTGATTGGATATACTTGGAGAAAGGACGGGCGTGGAAGGGGGGTTAGTTGACACCCCTCGATCATTTTCGACTATTAAAAAGTTACTAGCCCCTTTAATTTTCCGATCGAATCAGTCCTTTTCGAAGCTTCTACGAAAACTCCTTCGATACGAAGTGCCCTTGTCTAAACAAAGCAAAAAATAACTAAATAATACATTGTGCCCACATCGCTCTTTATTTTGATGTCCTTAGTAATTTAACCTCTCACCTTATGGACTTTTAAAAAATCCCAAAATTACCCAGACTCTTAGCAATTATTCGTTTTCTGCGACACGGGTCGGCCACACAAAATCAAAGCGTTCTGCGATAAACAAGTTTTGAGTAAATAGTTTAAATCTTTAAAGATCGAGATACCATCAATTCCTCAGGACCAATAACAAAATGCATTCAGCTTGTTACCGAGAATCAAAATAGTCACACTTGTCTGTACCAACAACGTTACGCACAATTTCGGCGTCATTAACGTACGTAGCACATAATTTCGAGTTGCCAATAAGAGAAGATTTGCGGTTTTTTCTTAATTGGGAAAGATGGAAGTTAGAAATAGCAGTGGCCATATCTGTCGGCTCGGCCTGATAAAGGATACAGAGAAATAATATTCGTGAAAAATACTTTGGGACAAATTAGTACTGATAAAAGCTTTTCAAACCAAGTTGTCGCTATCTTAATTTTCCGCTTTTGCACAAGCGTGTTTTATGATCAACGAAGAACACGGATCATTCATAAATCTTGGTTTCTTTTTTTTTGTTATCGAAAGGTGTGACTATCATGTAGCTATGGCATGGCTATAAACCCACCTTTTTTTAGGTAATACGTTTTTATTTTGGACAGTCGATATGGCATTACCATACAACCACTTGGATCGAATATGACAGATTCACAAACAAAAAGCCAAGTCAGACAATAAACACAAAGTCCTGAGGGAAAGTAAACACAAAGACTCCATAGTCTGTAAGGGAGAAAAGTAATGTTCTAACACTGAAGTTGATATGAGGAAGGGAGGGGGACCTAACCTAGGCAAATAATTTTGTATTGTCACAACATAATCAATCATACTTGTACTATGTTTTCACGTCCAATCTTCCAGGTTACTGGGGAGGGAGAAGCCGTATCTTTAAGGCTCAAACGGTTGTTTTTTCTAAACGTCTTTCTAAACGTTTTTGTTTTATGTTTTTTTCTGATGTATTTAACCTGCTAGAACTTACAATTTGTCAAAAGAGTGTCTTGGCAAAAGTTAACGCTAGTATGTGATTAATTAATAATTATGACTGTATTCGTTATGGTAAAAACGTAATGACATTTTTTTCCATGAAACGATGCTTAACTTCTGAAGATCGACTTTTTGTCAACAACGATAAAAAAAAATAGAAAAAAGCATGCTCAAATTTGGCGATGGGACAGACACGCTTTAGGCATTTTTGGCATTTATGCAGAAAGCATTAATAAGGTAATAGCGTTTCCAAATGACGAGCAAAAACAGTAAGCTTATAGCTTTTGCCAAGAGTAAAAAAAAAAAAGAGAAAAAAAAATATATCTTGTAAGGTATCCAGATGTAAGAGACATCTGTGAGGGAGTCAAAGTATAAATCGCAAGCCCGTCTTTTCCAAATGAATAGGTAACTTCAAAGTGTATTGCCCAGGCATGAAGAGAATTGCGTGTGAAGATCCTAAGGGAATTGGGTCTCAATCTAAGTACTACGTAATACGGATCCATAGACGATTCTGGATTTGTGGGCAAAATTAGTGGAGCACACGAAAAAAATTCATTTCGCAAGACAGAAGTTCACCGTCGCGTAGTTTCTAGTTCAGGTTGAACCTGAATAATTAAAAAGTGCTTGCATACAATGAGGGCTACACTAAATTTCAGGGCGTACAAAAAATCCTGAAAAACTATTGCTTTTGTGAAAGATTTATATAATAACCTAACTTAACTTTCACCACACAAACTCGAAAGTCCCGACATCTATAAAAAAAAGAATTTCTATCATATTTTATGGGTTTTCTGATGTTTATGAAACACTGAATATGTCATAGAAAAACGAATTTGAAAACGCACACGTGCAAGCTTCTGGGCCAAGGCATGTAGGCTAATGTACAAGGATCTTTTCTTTCTAAGAATGCGAAGCATACCCTTTACCTTTTAAAAAACCTCTGAATACGCTCTTTTTCTTATCCCGCTTTTCAAAAGCGAGTGGTAGAACCCAAAAAACGCTAAATTCTACCCTTGTGAGCTTCAAATTCGTAAAACGCCAAACTTGGGGTTTCTGTGGGCACTTCACTTTCGTTGCTTTGACATAGGTGCTTAACAGAAACTTAACACTATTAGCACTACAGGCAATACAAAAGTACTCAATAGAATTCAATAGCAAAAATGTTCTTAACGACAACAGCCCAATCAGTATACTACATCAGCGATACATAGTAAATTGAAAACCCTTCACCATATCTTGAAATAGTGGGAAATTTCACATGGTGTCGATTGTTTTCTTTTTTGGAAAAGCAGCTTGAGTTTGATAAGTGTGTGGAAATCAATAATCTTTCTTGGTCCCTATATTCCTGCTCAAATTAATTTCTTTTTGTTTCTATTGCTTGGAAGACTGTTTGCTTTTAAGTAAATGTTTAATTTGCCAAATGTTATTCAAAAAACCCACTGAATAGCACTATGGACTGTTTAAAACAGCCTATTGGGGCTTGTCGGATTATCACCGTTTGATCCGTTTATTTACAAGCGTTTCGTGTGTTTTTTTCTTTTGCATGTAGTCCTACACTTTTTTTCTTGTTTTAGTAAGGTTTTACTATACTCCTTATCTTTTGATGTATACAGGTAATAAATAAATATTCTTACTATTGCTGCAATTCATCTATGGTTGCACTTTTCGAATTTATCTCCCCCTCCTAAAAATTTACACTCTCCAAAATAAGTTCCTGTATACAGGCCTGAGGCTAGATATAAATTTGTTAATGTTATACCGCTCACAAAACACTATTTTGTTGACCGAAGCGTAGACGAGGGATCTCAATTCTACATGTTTTTTAGATCTTAAAAATGTCAAAGAATCAAATGATATTATTCCTGATTAAACAAAAAAGTTTTCAAATGAACGTAAAGGGTGAAACCAAAACATAAAATGAAAAAGAATATCAATGCATTAAGTGGCCTAACGCCCCCTCAACCCTCACTTTTGTCTCTAAAGTTTGACTGGTACTTTCCAAAAAGCATTTAGCAGTGTAAAATATCACTAGTTGGCAATTAAAGATGTTTTATTGACTGATTACCTTTCAAGACATCAGAACTAAAATTTTGGTGTTTAAATTTTAAAATGTAAATAAATTAGGGCGTTAATTATCAAGGGCTGTAGTAAAATTTTTTTAGCCTTTTCACACCGGTCTTGTGTTGGAGAATTCATTCCTGAAGAATTGAGAACAAAAACATAAAATCTAGCTTAAAGAGCAAGAGGTTAGGGAGCGTCAGCTCATACGGAAAAGGATCGTCTCAGTTTATTTTCAGTTTTGATGTTGCTCTTTATTTTAGTTTTTAAAATAACTGTTTCTAACATAGTTTTATTTGTTTCTAAAGTCATATTCAGACCATCCAAAAAAATAAGAGATACTACCACCTTTATTTTTTTGCACCAAGGTTTCATTTTGAAAAAATTAGACATGTTCATGTACTTTTCTTGAGAACCAAAAAAGAGACAGGAAAAACAAGTAAACCTGTCGATTTATCGTCCTGAGCTTCAGCAGATGACCTTTGAATCTCGATTTGAGAATTATGAACTACTACAACCGAAATTATCTACAATTGAGGTTTCTGAAATAACATTTTGCCTGGTTTCTCTCACGCTATTCTTATTTATTTTATTTATTTATTTATTTTTTAACACAGCCTCAAGTGATGGTTCTGATAAAAAAAATTGTTTAACTTGCTGCTAGATTTTTGTTTTTCAGAAGTTCAGACACTAGTTTTTAAACCATCATTAGTCATTTTTGAAAAATAATACAGATCATTTTTTCTTGAATCTATTTGAAGCAAACGCCATTTTGGAAACTCCTCAAACGACTAACAAAACAAGACACAGTTTAAGTGGACGAGGCAGATAGATCTACTAAACATCTACTCCCAAAAGTTATGGCTTGTTGAAATACGGCTATTAGATTTAAGAAAACAGAGGAGTTAACAGAGGATCTAATTCCTCAAAAAAAAACGACTTGTGTCACTTGAAACTTAGAATTATGCTATGCAAATAATAATAAAAAATAGAAGAAGAAGGTAAGATAGAAGACATGATTAGAATGTTGGTGGCCCAAAAGCCAAATTTATAAAGAAATATCTCCTGAAATGCCTCATTGTCTCCTGAAATTATTTTCCTTGAAACTTCCCCCAAAAAAGTAAATGCATAAATGTAGCATATAGCATATATATGAAAATACACATAAATATTGCATATTTATTTTGAATCTTTTTTTATCGAAAACAATCATAAAAAGAAGATCGCAACACCTGCGATATGCTCATTGCCCCTAAAAGTTAATATGGGGTCAGACATCTATGATACTCTAAGGGTTGGAACGGAATACAGAATATCACATTACAAATGTTTTGATGCAAGAATGATGAGAAACTGGATGTCTGTTTGTATTGTCGTTTCTAAATATAACTGGGAAGAGACAGTTTTAACACAAGACACTCTATGAAAAACCGCAGTAATGCATGCCGACTTTCGCACTCCTTTGATAATAATTATTTCAGAAAAAATAACTTTAAAAGACCCCCCCCCCGTAAAAAATTCAAACTTACATTCAAAAATAAAATGATGCATACCCAGAGTGCTCAAGCTACAAAAGGGATCTCTGTTGGAATTGGCAGAGGCAGTTTAAAGTTAGTTTAATTATTGAAAAAGATTCAATCACAACACAAGTGCCATATCATCACTGTGAGAGAAAACAATAATTTTGACCCAAAAAGGGTTAAATTAGTATGAGAAAAATTTCAAGCAAGCCAAATAGTTCGGAATTGTTAAGACTCTCCCAAAATACGATTTTAGGGACATTTTGCTGTATTAGCACTTTCTTCCCATTAGAATAGAAAGATAATTCATATAAACTGAAGGGCCTGCTAAGGCTTTAACTTAAAAGCTTGATTTGAGTTATTACAGACTTATATGAAAGTGCACAACCATAACTGCGAACACGAGATGTGGTTCGGGAACTACCTACCCTTCACCTAAAAAAGACTGAGAGACTCCCGAAGAAAATTCAAAAATTTTGGTGATCATAACTACATTCTAAGCCATAAGAATCATCTCCCAGCCATCAGAACTACCCCACACAAAAATATGGCTCGATTTCACTCTTTAACATTATAATGAAAAAAAGGTTAAGGAGGCTAAAAATCGGTAAAAATTACAAAGTATAGCTGGATTATACATTTTCAAATTGGTATATAGCGTACAAAGTTATATGCAAAGTAGCCTTTGATCTTTAGGAATTGAAGCATTTATCTCCCAATCATAGCTAGCCCCATCTGCCTCCTATGAAGTAAATACACCTCTGCAAATACGAGGACAGAAATGAATGGACACAAATTTCTTGGAGGAATTAACTTCCCTTTCTAATTCATTAAAAAAAACAGGTAAAGAACATAAATGAGGGTACAAAGTCTTGATTTACAAGGGTTTAAGCAAAGGGCCTTAAGAGAGTGGAGTATGGACACAGACCAGAGATCAAATTGGTCTCATGAAGGTAATACCAGGAGCAGTGTTAGATGTAGTAGGACATTGTCGGATTCACAAAGCTAATTACAACCTGATAGCAGGTATATAAAATTGTAATTGCTCGTATAGCTTGTCGGCAGGTAGGGCTCTTAACCAGTTACGACGATCCACAAAAGCTAGGGGGCAAAACGTACTATATCAAATTTTAGGGGGGGATAATTTTTTTTGTCTGGTTATTTTCTCAGAAAAAAATACCAAAAAAGCCCTTTTCAGAGAAAATACAAAAAAAGAAACTTTTCAATTAAAACAACATGGGAGGGGGGTTCTCCCTCCAATTGACACTAGTGGTCTAAAGCACACAGTTTTGACAGGGTTTATTCAAGTTTGCGTTATTTTTAATGAAAACGTTGTTTTCTGTTATGCTTTTCACTTTCTCTTTTAAACATTTTGCAGTAACAAAATTAACATATGTGACAAGAGCAAAAGATTCACAGACTTTAACCCATAATTATGCAAATGAATGGATCTCTTTTGAGATGTTAACTCTGAGCAGTTATTATATTCGTATGTTTATCATTGAAAAATTGTCTTGGTTATTACAATTTTCATTTACTCTTTCAAAATCTCTGTAGGAAGGGAGAAAAAAGGCGTTAGTCACGAGATTCACAAAATATACATTTTAAACTGTAATTTTCCAAATTTTGGCATCTCCTTTACCAAAACTAAATACACTATTAAAAGTAATAAATTGCCAAGCTCTTTCACTGGAAATCAGTCCCCTAGGCCCCAAACCTTGGGGCTTAGGAGGTACATCTGAAACCCTTGGGTGCTAAGCAATAAAAAGTGTTTACAATACACGTGCTGTAAACTTCGTTAGGCTATTATAGATTCAACGCTGTAATTTACCTTAAATTCCTCTTTAAAAGTCTCCAGATTTAGGAATACACACAATTAATGATGAGCAATTCCATTCATATTTCCAATCTATCAAATTTAATGAGGTTCCCACGTAGAAATATATAGAGGAGTTCTAATAGAAGCTGTGGGAGAAAAAATTAATATGCTATGACTGTTGCTACAATTTGGTCTAATGATAGACGTCGATGACATAAGGAGGAGGATTTCTATTTTTTGTCTTCCCTTTTTAATGTTTGTTACAGTTAGTAATTACTTTATTTTTAATGACTGCAACTTCCGGATTTAAGTCCCTCTCAAATCTCGAAGTACAATTGAACACTAGAAAGTATAATTGTAGACTATGGGTAAGATTTTTTTTTCAACTGAGCGCACGAAATATTAGGACAAAGAATTAACAGGTAAGCACACAACTAGACTTCCGTTTCTGTGTGTGGGGAGGGGGGTCTGATTATCTAGAAAATCCCTATGAACCATTTATCTAATTAAAAAGTGTACATTTAAATATACTATGCTTATACCTTAGACGGATAGATCATAACCAGGCGCGGAACTTCTGGGGGGACAGGGGGGAACTTCTTCCTGGGCCTGCATAATCTTAATATTTCAGATATCTTAAGATTCCCGCATCAAGAGTTAAAAATTATTTATATTTGCCTGTTTCTGTGTTTTATTCCAAATTACCCCTTCATTTTCTACCAGCTTGCCAGGTCTTGACCCATAAACCTCCCTAGCTGCACCATAGATAAAAGAGGAACGGGCCTGGAAAAGAACAAACAGCCAAGAATTGGTTAGAAATTGAACTGACAATAATATTCAAAGTTGTATTTTACAGTTTTGTATTGCTAATCCATAATTGAAGCTTAGTGTTTGTATAAATAAATATAGTTATAATATGAAATTCCCTAAAATACCTTCATCTAGCTTAAGATCTATTGCGAAATAACAATAACTCTAAAAGAAAACGAATTAAACGAGAAATATATAAATAAATTTGCTGTAGAGGTTATTCATTTTGTTTCATTGACAAAACAAATCAAGAATCAGACTATTGATGACAACAGAAAGTTCATGCAAAAGAAAAGAAAGTTTAAGACTAATTTTAAGAAAAACGAAAGCCATCTATTTTGTGTCACTGTTTTTCGTTAAAAAAAATAATGATAATAAAAGATGCTTCACATCATAGGCTTATATATTAATCAATAGGTTTCCTTCATAATTTTCAGAAGTTTTCACACAATTTATCTATTTCGTCGAATTAACCCAAATTGGACTAATACTATTTATTCTTTAAATATCACATTGTATTAATGTGCTGCTTTACATGGTTCGCTACTCCTAATTTTCGCATATGGCTTTACAGTTTCTTATCGACAGAGTCGAACACTGTGAAGCTGCCTGCAAAAAAAAAACAAAAAAACCTAACAATAATAAAATAGCGAGACTTTGCAGGCTAATCCTTACTTACAAAAAATATTTCCTTCGCTTAGAACTTGCATCCTCCTTTCTTTGAATTTTACTGTTAGTCCTTAGTAAATTTTAAACTTAAAACACTGCATTTTAAGACAATATTTTCCCGAAAATTCACAATTCCAAAATATTGAATAAATAAAAGCCTTTACCGTGGCATGAAAAGTGGCATCCAAGCATGCGAGCCTAAATTGTGACTATTCGGTACGAAAAAATAGAAGTAAAAATGAACCTTTTTTGTTTCAGCGCTCTCTGTGCTAGAAGATTCCCGCCTATAATGGTAATCCAGCTCGCACGACCTTGGTAACTCATTCATTTGCATTTCGACCCGTTCAATAGTTAACTGTGGTGATTGATAAAGTCCATAACTCTTTGTATAACCTGGGTACATCGGCACCGGACGATTGACTTGATGGTCAATGGACATCATCCCGACCATTTGTCTATTCAACTGTCCACGCTGGGATTAAATCAACCGTGACAAAAGGGACACAGCAGGGAGTTTATTCCACGAACACTAAAGTCTGCTTTCTCAACTTAAGGTATCAATTTCTGAAACTGAACTGCTTGAAGTTTCAGGTATTTTGGGCAGCAAAAAAATGACAACCCCCTTAGCCCCGCCTTGGCTTGGACTCAGTGAGATGACAGCCAATAATACAGGGTCGCTACCAAGATACGTCATAGGGGTTGTAAAAAAAAAGAATTGATGGTCGAAGAGAAAATACAGGATTTAAGAAAGAATATAACAATGGGAGTACATGCTTGAAAGACTTCTCACCAAAAACCAAGTAAAATGGTGCAACGTTGGAATGGGGGATTAAAATAGTTGTTCATTGTAATGTGAACAATTTACTACATCATAAGCAAACCGTACAACAATGCCGTGGTGATACAGAACAAGTTTAAATGTTATGTAGCAACACATAAAAGAATTGTAGGGCTAAGCGCTTCCAGAAAAGCAATTACTTGATTTCATTTAATTTATTCTTAAATTCCATTGTACAAATCCTGTTACTATTTTATTTACTGACTTCCAATACTATTTTTGAATCTTATGTTTTCAATGCTTAATTTATTTAATACATTAGTATTCAAAATATTGTTATTGGTCGGCAGCGCTAAATAGGAAAATGGGAGGGTTAGTTACCCCTTCCATCAAGTTTTGAAAAATACCTTTTTATATCTTCATTGAAGAATCTTAAAAAAAAATCCTTGTCCCCAATACATTTTCGTGAAATGGAACCGGCCGCTATCGGTGGGTTATTAGAAGGTTAGCCAGGCATGTACGATATATATATATATATATATATATATATATATATATATATATATATATATATATATATATATATATATATATATATATATATTCAGAGAGAGCGAAATTCCTGAAAGGAGAAGTGGATAAATCAGAGTCGACGAAAAGGGTAGACTTGGTAAAGATTGATTTGTGGCTCATATATATTTTCTTTTTAACAACTGCTTCACATATAATAAATATATGGTCGTAAAAACTTGGCAGGGGGCTCATTCAGTTAGAAACTGAAATTTCTAGACGGACTTTCTAAGGACCAAAAGCAATTGTAGATAAGCCAGCCCCCGTTCCGTTTGTGTGGCCCAACATACCCACCCCTCCTCCCTCTTTAACCGCTAGATTCAAATTAATTAGAAGCCAGTACAATGTAAGGATCTGTCTGATTAGAAGGTGAAAATGACACCATCAGATTCAGCGTATCAGAAAATCATACTGAGGAGGTTTCAAGCTCCTATCTGCAAAATACGGATTTTGTATTTTTTTTTTTTTTTTTTTGCCAGAATAGAGACCACGGATGCGTGTTTATTTGTTTTTTTTTTTTTTTTTATTTCCAGGGGTGATCGCATCGATCCAGTGGTCCTAGAATATCGTGAGAGGGCTCATTAAAACGGAAATTAAAGGTTCTAGTGCACTTTTAAGTGACCAAAAAATTGGAGAAAATTGGACCCGATCAAAATTTTGAGATAGCCATTTTGTTCAACAGCCGAAAAATCTAATAACTATGTCTTTGAGGAAGACTTAATCTCCCACAGTCCCCGGGGGAAGGGAGGCAATTTATGAACTTCGCCCATTATTTACATATAGCATTGGTTATTGGGAAGCATACATAAGTTATCAGGGGGATTTTTTTCTGTTGGGAGGAGGGGGTTACATGGGAGAATCTTTCTATGGAAAAAGTTTTCAGTGGGGAAGGGACTTTTCTATGAAGGGGACGCTGGATTTTCCAGCATTATTCAAAAAAGATCACAAATTGAATAAAAAAAACAAACAAGTTTTTTCAACTGAAAGTAAGGAGCAGCATTAAAACTTAAAGCGAACAGAAATTATTACGTATTTGAGGGGGTTCGCCTCATAGTCAATACCTTGCTCTTTACGCTAAAGTTTCTTTTTAGTACTTTAAAAATGATTACTTATTCTAATTAAACGGCCTTTGTAATTTAGGGTTCATTCTTAAAGAATTGGAACAAAATTCAAACTTTAGCATAAAGAGCGAATTGTTGACTATGGAGCGAACCCCCTCATAAACGTAATAATTTCTGTTCGTTTTAAGTTTTAATGTTGCTCCTTACTTAATATTAAACCAGAATCGTTAAGGAATTGTAATGCCTAGAATTAGAAACGCAAACAATTCCTTTGACCTCCTCCAGCTCCAAATTTGAATCACTTTGAAATCAGGACCATGCAAGAATTTGCAGTCTGTACGGTTGAGGAGTAAAAAGTTAGTCCTTAAAAACTTCGTGCAAAAACGAGATAAATCCCGAGTGCCAAAACAGGCTGTCGTTAAGCTGCAGACTAACTAGATTCATAAGCAACTTTAGTCCAAACTAAGGAGCTCTAAGCATGGCTGAAGGCTGACCAAGTGTGAGCACAGGTCAAGTTCCAACCTAAGGCAAGAGTGAGCTAAGTCAAGATAGGACTTAGTCCTCTTCAATGCAGCTGTTTAGCAGGAAGATATGTCAAGCACCTTGTTTGGATCGTAAGCCTGCAGTTCAATCCATTGGCTGCTATTGGAAGCACAAAGTAGCCTTTGGCCTCTCAAGCACAGCCAACACACCACTTATCCCCAATTTTTAATAGTAAGGTAGGCACGATGGACCTTATTTGAAAAAGAATAACAAGAGTTTTCAGTATGCATTATTACAGAATCAAAATATGCACATGTCAAAAATTTTGGCGCAGCCAGGATGAAATTTCGGGTCTCACTAGTGACGTATCCAGGGATCATTTTCCCCTGGCGATGGAGCACGCTCCCCTTGAACTGTGAAAACAATTAAACAGATACGTTTTGAATGTATAATGATAAGTAAAAGAGTTCTGTAAACAAACCCTTTCCCCATAATGGGTGGAGCCCTTCTCCCCAATAGAATCGTTCCAACACCATTGATCCTCATATGCTTTATTAATAGAAAATCTACGCATACTATCTACATATTAATAAATTACATTAGGACGGAAATAAGGACTTCTTTTCTGGTGTACAAGGACAAGACTGGAAAGTAACGTCTTCTAGCAGATCTATTTATTTCAGCTTTATTTTAATCTTTATTTAAGAAAGACTTTGTCCTCTGTCTTCATGCCTGGCCCCCATATTTTGTCAAGAATATCCACACGCATTTGGATGAATATTTGGACGCATTTGGATGAATCATCTCACACAAATTTCAGTGCACAAAAACTAGTTGCTCGAAACTTTACAATAAAGATATAAATTTTTACAATATATCCATTCTGCCTAAAATATTTACTTACTAATAATAATTACCCTGCTTCGATTTTCTTTTCAAAATGTTCATGAACAAAAATTAAACAAAATATACTTCAAGTGTAATCACGACTACCAATTCTTTGAAATATTAAAGAACTTACCTTCCCCTAATGTATGTCAAGCGTGCTTTCGCTTATTTATCTTTTCTAGCGTGTGTCCGCCATGCATTCGTATATAAAAAGAAAATTCCCATGCTCAACTTTTTCTAACATTTTCTTCCATGATTTATCTTAGAAATTACAAAAGCTTTTATTTGAAAAGAATTATGGTTTCCCCTCTGGAGAGATGTCCTTTTTTGCTGCATTTGGTCTAACGGACAAAAACTTCGCCCTTGACAGGGGTAGCGTGCCACTGTCAACTTTTTGCGCGGGAAAGTATTTCTTGTGCACCTTTTTTTGAATATTTCTTGTGCCTAGTTTTTGTGAAAGGGAGAGGTGGATTAGCAGAGGAAAAAATTTATCAAGTCAAAACAGAGATTGTTTGCAAGAAGTTACAGGTTGAAAATACACGGGTTCTTTTCTTAAGGAAGGGGGTCGGCTTTTGCTCCAGAATAAGTTGCAAGGGTGCAGATCGGACTTGTGAATATTTTTGAGCTTATAGCAGAGATAATGGCTCCAGAAATGGGCATTCCACATTAAAGTTTATTTCGAAACTATTGATCTAACTTTACAATTTAGTTTGGAGATAATTAGTTTATAATTAGTGATTTTTAGTTGCGGCTGCCACTAAAACTATACACAATCCGCTATGGATATATATACCATATAGGCTATGTGAATGTATATTAACATATATAATCCACCTATTTTTGTTCCCCCCCCCCTTGCGCGCAAATAAGCTCCTACGTACATGCCTTATTTTTCTTTATTTTTCTTAATTTGAGACTGGAATCTAGTTTTAAATTTCCCTTTACATAACTGTTTGATCTTTATTACATGGTACCTCAGCTTAAAAGTAGATTTTTGAATATTTGCAACCCAACCGAGGAGCTCATACTTGATTTATAAGCCGTCAGCTCCAAATTACCTGCCAACTTGAACAGTTATGTTTGCGAAGAGTAGGCCTTCCTGAATTATAACACCTTAAACATATTAACACGCGAGGAACATGAAATCCTTCTGACAGGTTGACAATGCAATGTCAGAATAACATATATAATCCTGTCACAAATTTACAAAAGTGTTTGACCCAACTACTGACCGCGACAGAATTTGATACATCGTTTTACAAGTACCCCATCAAACTAATGGTTTGGTAATTTTTAAAGTTATTCACACTGTACTTAAGCAAAATGTTAAATTTGCTAAAGTCCAGGTAAAACTAGAAAAGGTAGAAATATCTTCATACAATTATATCACACCTCGCACCCAAAAATAAAATACAGGGCATATCCCTGAATGTGCTAAAAGAATCTTTTTGTAGGTCCGTATTAACTTTGTAAGTTTTAACTGGTATGTTTAGTTAGATGTGAAGGGAAGTCTTTTAGAGCCCGACGCTATTTCAGCTTTCTACCCCCCCCCCCTAAAAATGCTACGAGGATGAAAAACGAGTTTACTCAATTTGAACTCCAACAGCTGCTGCACCTGGGAACAAGTGTCATCCCTTCCTTTTCCCATTTAGCTACACCACTATGTTTTGGATTTATCTGCTCTTGCGGAACTATCAACAACAAACTATTCTCGTCTAAGCTCAAATACAAGAAATCGTCAACCAGTATCCATGTTTTTTGTTTGAAAAACATAAACTTGAACCTGAGCATTTTTTAAAACAATTTTTCATTTAAAGCATTAAATGCACGATTTTAAGATACTGAATCATGACAGCAGACTATTTTAAAATTTACTTTGTATGAAGGCTTAACAGAGAGGTATTTCAACAAGTATGCTTTTTGTGAAGAGTCAATGCCAAATCCTTATGCTTCTTATCCTTATTATCAATGGCTACTCATTTCATTGATAACTAGTTAGTAACCAAGGATGTACCTCCATGATTCCCAACGTGGGGCGCACGCCCCACCGGCGGGGCATGGCAATATTTTGGTCGGTCTTGGGCAGGACGTGCACCCTTTGGCTGACTATACTTAAGAGCCTTAATTTTGAAAAAAAAAGTTCATGTGAACGACGTCACATGCATATGCATTTAAAGAGCAAAAACGATACGTGGTAGTGTTGCAATATCGTCATGTATTGTATAAAATGTGTGTTATACAGACAATATTTTTCATTAGCATAAAATATACCCAGAGGACGACCCGCCAAAAATACCAAGTATAGCCTTTTAAGCTTCCTTCAGATGAATATATGTACACTCTTGAATAAAAACTAAAAATCCCGAGTGGGGGGGGGTCATCAGAACTTCAACATTTCCTAGGTGGGGCATGGCCCAAAACATGTTGGGAATCACTGCTGTACCTAGAGGAAATACCCTCCAAAAGGCATACAACCTTAACAAAAATCACACCATCAGATTCAGCGCATCTGAAAACCTTTTGAAGAAGTTTCAAGCTCCTATCTATAAAAACGTGGAACTTCGCATTTTTTGCCATAAGACAGATCACGTATGCGTTTTTATTTGTTCTTTTTTTTTCCCCTGGGGTGATCGTATCGACTGAGTGGTCCTATAATATCGCGAGAGGGCTCGTTCTAACGGAAATTAAAAGTTCTAGTGCCCTTTTTAAGGGACCAAAAAATTGTAGGACACCTAGGCCCCCTCCAACGCACGTTTTTTCCTAAAAGTCACCCGATAAAAATTCTGAGACTGCCATTTTATTCACCATAGTCGAAAAACCTAATAACTATGTCTTTAGGGACGACTTACTCTCTAGCAGTCTCCGTGAGAGGTGCTGCAAGTTACGAACTTTGACCTGTGTTTGCATATAGTAATGGTTACAGGGAAGTGTACAGACGTTTTCAGGGGGATTTTTTTTGGTTTAGAGGGGAGAGTTGAGGGGGGGGGGGTTACTTTGGAGGATATTTCCATGGAGAAATTTCTAATGGGGGAAGAGAATTTCAATGAAGGGGGCGGAGGATTTTCTAGCATTATTTGAAAAAACAATGAAAAAATAAATATGAAAAGTTTTTTCTACTAAAAGTAAGGAGCAGAATTAAAACTTAAAACGAACAAAAATTATTACGCATATGAGGGGTTTCTCAAAATCTTCCTATTAATTGCAATTAATTAATATGCAAATTTTGTTTTAATTATTTATGTGCGGAGAGCCAAGATCAAAACATGCATTAATTCAAAAACGTCCAGAAATTAAATAAAAAAACAAGTTTTTTTAAATAAAAGTTAGGAGCAACATTAAAACTTAAAACGAACAGAAATTACTCCGTATATGAAAGGGGCTTTTCCTCCTCAACGCCCCGCTCTTTACGCTAAAGTTTCTTACTGATTTAAAAAGTAGAGTTAAGAGAAAGAGTCAAACAGCAATATAGAAAGAGAAAAAATGTGATATATCTACATTAATAGCCTTAATAGTTCAAAATATGCAAGAAGTAAAGGTAAATAAATATAATGGCAAGAACTTACTCATTTTTTTTAACCATTGTGAGAGGGGATGTCGTAATTCCCAACTACCCAACAACCTTCTAGATGTACCCATAGTAATTGTTACTTTTTGAAATTTTAAGTGTAATAGCAAATGTTAAAATATGCAACTGCTCAAAATCCAGAAACCCTCTGATATTTACTGAACCTATAGTAATTTTATGTAAAATGAAATTACACACCGATTATGATCCCTAAAATTATGTATTCAAAATTCCACGAAAAAACCTTTCGCTCAGTAAAAATTATTATTCGAGCGAAAAAATTAATATATGGAAATCGACAAGTTGATACCCCATTAAACTTCAATTTAAACGCTTTCGGAGGAGACCTAACCAATAAACCACAAAACCCCACATATGGGAATTTTATGGCCCCCTATTGTAAAGGCCTAGTATAGCTCTTGCTTGGTTGTAAAAGACAGTAGCCGCGGTAGTGAGGAACCCTTAAAGTGGTATTTGAAAATGAGGCTATAAAATCGCCAGATTGTTTATTTGGAACTATTCTGATGTTTTACCGTCACTAAAACAATAGCAGCAGAGGTTTTTTGTTTCCCACGCAATTCGTTATTTTAGCAAAAATCCTCTCCAATCACGTAAATTATGTATTTTTTTTAGCTAATGGATTCTCTTGTTTTCAACTAATGGATAAAAGAAGCAAACTTAAATTTATAAAAATCATATTTCTTTAATGAAAAGTGAAATAAAAGATAAATTTTATTTATTTTTTTAAATCCTTTTCAAATTAACTTTTTTCCATTGAAAACTTATGGCATGTAAGAATCATGTGATGAGAATTTTAAAGAGTTGAAAGGTCCCAAATGGATCGTGGTAACGAACTGTTACTAAGGAGTGACGCGGCTCACTGGTTACCGAAACGCTAAAAAACAGAATTTTGACAACAATAGATACATGAAAAGAATCGGTTTAACCCTACTGTAGATGTTTCAAGCACATCAGCAAAATTGTGATTTTTTTTTTTGCCAAAAAAGATTACGGACGCGTGTTTATTTGTTTGTTTTTTCCCCGAAGATGATCACATCGAACGAGTAGTCCTAGAATAACGGAAGAAGTTTTGTTCAAATAAAGATTAAAAGTTCTAGGGCTCTTTTTAAGAAACCAAAACATTCGAGGGCAGCTATCACCCCTTCCAAACCCCTTTTTCCCCCAAAGTTGTCGGATAAAAACTTTGAGATAGCCATTTCGTTCAGCATAGTTGAAAGATCCATTAACCATGAGTTTGGGGATAACATGACCTCCCCCCACAGCCCCTTGGGAAAGGCCTGTAAACCATGAAATTAGCCCACTGTTTCCATATTGTATTCGTTATTGAAAAGTATAGACATTTTCCAAATGGGGGGGGGGGTGAATTTTCTGCTTGGGGAATTTTCTACACGGAGAATTTTCCGTGGGAGGACTTTTGCGGGGGGGGGGGCAGACTTTTCAGGGGAAATTTTTTACTGGGGGAAGTTGCCAAAATTCCTATTCGGTCTTTTATTTGTCTTATTTTCTCTTTACCAATTCAATTTTACATGTGGAAATGTTGATCATAATTTTCCGGGGGACATTTTCACTGGTCGGAATTTTCTAGAGAATCTTTCTGAAGGGAGGGGTGATTTTTAATGGGGAAAATTCTTCGTGGGGGATTTTTCCGCGGGATAATTCTCCTGAGGGAAGTTCCTGCGGGAGAAAATTTCTACTAGGGGGAAAATTTTTTTTTGAGGTTGGATTTCCGGCGAGACTTGAAAAATGATCAGAAATTAAAGATCCTTTCAAATGAATGGGTGCTACGTGGTTAGGCATGGTGCTCTCCAGTGGGGAATTTCTAGTGAGAATTGAATTGTCTGGGGGAATTTTCCTGTCGAGGGGGGAGGTATTTTACGTGGGAGGAACTTTCTATGGAGGTATTTTCCGAGGAAAGAAGTAATTTTCCATTGAGAGGGAGTCAAATTTCAAGGCATAAAACAGTTCGTGGTAACGAACTGTAGTAAGGAGCGACCCGGCTCAATAGTAACCGAAACTCCAAAAAATGGAATTTTGATACCAATAGTTACATCAAAAGAATTGCATTGAAATGCTGATTTTAAATATACAAGTTTCATCTAGATCAGTTATACCCATCAAAAGTTACGAGCCTGAGAAAATTTGCCTTATTTTGCAAAATAGGGGTAAACATCCCCTAAAAGTCATACAATCTTAACGAAAATCACACCATCAGATTCAGCGTATCAGAGAACCATATTGTAGAAGTTTCAAGCTCCTATCTACAAAAATGTGGAATTTCGCATTTTTTGCCAGAAGACAGATCACGGATGCGTGTTTATTTTTTTTTATTTTTTTTTCCCAGGGGTGATCGTATCGACTGAGTGGTCCAAGAATGTCGCGAGGGCTCATGCTAACGGAAATTAAAAGTTCTAGTGCCCTTTTTAAGTGACCAAAAAGTTGGAGGGCACCTTGGCCCCCTCCCACGCTCATTTTTTCCCAAAAGTCACCAGATAAAAATTCTGAGATAGCCATTTTATTCACCATAGTCGAAAAACCTAACAACTATGTCTTTAGGGACGACTTACTCCCCCGCAGCATCCGTGAGAGGGGCTGCAAGTTACAAACTTTGACCTGTGTTAGCATATAGTAATGGTTACTGGGAAGTGTACAGACGTTTTCAGGGGGATTTTTTGGGTTTAAAGGGGAGAATTGGGGCGGGGGTTACGTTGGAGGATATTTCCATGGAGAAACTTCTCATGGGGGAAGAGAATTTCAATGAAGGGGGCGCAGGATTTTCTAGCATTATTTGAAAAAACAAAGAAAAAATAAATATGAAAAGTTTTTTTCTACTGAAAGTAAGGAGCAGCATTAAAACTTAAAACGAACAAAAATTATTACGCATATGAGGGGTTTACCTCCTTTTTATACCTCACTCTTTACGCTAAAGTATTTTTAGTAATTTCAACTATTTATTCTACGGCCTTTGTGATTCAGAGGTCATTCTTAAGGAATTGGGACAAAATTTGAGCTTTAGTGTAAAGAGCGAGGTATCGACGAGGGTTGAACCCCCTCATATACGCGATGAAAACATACGGATATAGAAGTTCGTTACGTAAGTTAATTCGTGAGTTACGTATATTTTTTACCAATGAAAACGTTTGTAAAAAAATAAAAGTTTAGTTGCTTTTTTAAGTAATCAAAAATTGGAGGACAACTAGGCCTCCTCCCTCGCTCGTTTTTTCGCAAAATCTTCCGATTAATTGCAATTAATTAATATGCAAATTTCGTTTTAATTATTTATGTGCGGAGAGCCAAGATCAAAACATTTATTAATTCAAAAACGTCCAGCAAGTTTTTTCTAAATGAAAGTAAGGAGCAACATTAAAACTTAAAACGAACGGAAATTACTCCGTATATGAAAGGGGCTTTTCCTCCTCAACGCCCCGCTCTTTACGCTAAAGTTTCTTACTGTTTTAAAAAGTAGAGTTGAGAGAAAGAGTCAAACTTAGAAAAATCTGAAACTTTGTACTTCCCCTGAGAAGGAGGATCACAGAAGCGTGTTTGCTTGTTCAAGTGTTTTTTCGTTGCTATTTTTTCCCAGGGGCACTTTGTTCGAACATTGTAAATATTAGGAAATCGTCCCTTCGAATAAAGTTCTAATGCACTCATTCAGAGACAAAAGAGATGGCGTCTTGGCAAGAAGTGCCATCTTCTCCCATTTTGCGCAACAAAGTCACATTTTGGCCCGACTAGGGCCTAAATCCTGTACGATAAAAAGAATAACTTTTTATCTCAATACTTTGAGAATGAAACGCTATTAGCTGTAATATATTCCCTTTAAAACATATTAAAGTATATTTTAATATATTCACTGAAAATACTATTCGCTTTAGACAATATGCCAGTCGGTAAATAATACACTTCAAACTACCAACTGGCTGTATTTATTGCACTTTAAAATGCTTCCAGGAAACCGCTAGTCAAACTCAGTGTAAATAGGGTTGGATTAAGAGGGTGGCCTAAACATTAATTTTATTTTGGATTATTTCTGTTCTTTTTAAGTTTTGATGTCGTTGTATAAGTTCATTTGAGAAAAAATTGTTGTTTTTTTGTTTCAGAACTGACTTGTATCTAAGTGTGCTTTTGTATTTCCTTTGAATAAATAGTAAATGAATTGAATTATTAGCAGCGAAATTTGATGATATATTCATTTTCGTAATTGGTTATTGGTTAGCAAAGGGGACAATAAGCAATGCATAGTTGTATAATATTAAACACGTAAAGTAAAAAATAAATTACAAATACAAAAGGATTTAAACTTGCGCATTAGAATTCGAATAAAGACGCTCATTTCTATGCCAAGATTGTACATAGTTTTTGCAAGCTGGAAGAATTTAGGACGGTATTCTTATGTTTCATTTTACTTACAAATAGAATGACTTATTAAGTAAGGCATATACAGGATAAAAAACCAAGCACACGGAGTGCGTATTCGAATTTAATTCTTTAGAATTTTTAGAATCGTGAGATCTCGCTTTTCAGTCTATTCAAAGGCAGACTTAAAAAGGAGCAAAGGGAGGGAGTTTATATCCCTCGCGACGCTACAGGTCCGTGGGAATTGCATGCTCTTTTGTTGATAGCTAAGGTCTATTGTTAGCAATCATTTTAGCGAAGGAAAAATGAATGTTAGAGCCCATCTTATAAGATCAGTAAAGCGTTTGACGTTGTTAGACATCTGAGCCGTCTTTTCAATCGCCTTTTCAGATTCACTTGATACAACAAGATAAAATGTGCCTAATTTAAGGAACCTCTGATATAAACTTCGAATCTTTGTTACAACCACGCTTTGACTATGAGAAAAAATATAACAATCATGCAAAGCAAATAAATTTACTTGTGTATATGAACTTGATGATAAGAATAAAATGTGTATGGAAAAAAAAAGAATATTATGGCTTTGGATTGACTGAAATTTAAGAATCAAATTTAAGAAATTAAGAAATTCAGGCTATATATCATATCTCAAAAAGAAGAAAACGTCCTCCGGCCTTTGTCTCCCATCTCTTCAAATTTCTAGATAAATTGCAAAAGGATGGGGCGCAAAACCTTGGTTTTGATTCCCTCCTGCTTTTTGGCGTTGGTTGGTCTAAGCGTTTTCATGAACTGTTTGGTTGGTTTTTTTTTTTTATTCTATTTTCACTAGATTTTGAGCTTGTTTGCGAAATTAGGAATAAACTGAACAGCAAGAAATAGGTGAAAAATCTGCTGTAAAAATCCATCCCGGTTGCAGCGGTATCACGGCTAGCAAGAGGCGATCACGTCCAATACTAAGAAATACAATAGCCCATAACTCCAAAAAATAGAGTCAGATGAAACACAAACTATACTATTAGAACCGTCTTGGAATCAACTATTGGAGCCGTCGATACAAACCTTCTTGCGTTCAAAAAAATTAATTTTAAGAATAAAATAAATTTTTTACGAAACCAACTGTATTTTTCTACAGCACTGTAGTAGCAGTAGGTAGCTAGCAAATTAGTAAGAGTTATATCAAACAACAAACTATAGCCAATAGTCATTAAAGTATTTAAATAAATAATTATATACATGATGATACAACATACACTTACATTTTGACAAGATAATACATTAAAGGACGAGCTAAAGCCCATAGTAACTGAAATTTTAAAATAAATTTTACTTTAGTTTCCAGTTTAGAATCACTAGAATTATTGAGAAAATTTCAAAAATATTTACGGTGCCTGAGCAATAATTTTGATTTTTTAATTCAAACTAGGAAAGTACTTGACATTTTTTAAAATTAGTTTTGGTTTCTATAATAAAGACCGAACTCTAGCCTATAGTAGCTTAAATATTTTAAGGTTAAGGGACCAAGTAAATATAGACAAGTGTAAAAATATGTCCATGTATTTCAGTATATATGATTTCTAAAAATAGCATAAGAATCCTATTATGACTCAAAGGCATGCAAAAAGTTACTTTGTTTCCTTTTTTAACTTTCTTTCTCGCATTCCTATTTTCTTGGCAACAGAAATAATTAACAAAAAAAAATACACTTTTCCTTAATTTAACTTAAATAATAAAATCAAGCGTCTAGGAGCAAGGCCTGTAATTTTTATGCCAAAAATCTCCCAAAAGTGATCATAAATTCCCTCTAGGTTCAGAAATGGTTGAAGAATGACAGTAATCATAAATTTGATTATATCTATTGTTGGTATACAAATCGATTCAGTAAAGCATGCAAAAATATTAAGATTGAAGGGTGTTTATCTATGGTAGATTAACTTTTTGTCGCACTTCTAGTTTAAAACCATGCAAAAATGTGAGAATAGACGGTAAAACTCGATATGGTTTACAGACTGGACACCCCGGGTACGACTAATATTATTGTCAGTGGTCAAGGAACGATCATACAGAGCCTTTTTGTGGCAATGAACTGTAAGTAAAGAACAATTCGCGGTAATAGTAGCCGAAACTCAAAAAAAGGCAGTTTGATAAAATTCTGAAATTACTTCATCAAATTTTCTTAGTCTTAGAAAAAGGAAGAAAATGTCCTCAAAAAGGGGAGTGATCTTGAGGAAAATTTTACTATCAAATTCTACATATCAGAGAACACCGAAGCACTGGTTTCAAGTCCCTATCTACATAACTACATAAATACGAAATGTCGTATTTTTACCAAGAAGTACTTGAAAGTTTTTTTTTTTTTTTTTTTTTTTTTTTTTTTTTTTTTTTTTTTTCTTTTTTTAATACAGAGGTAATTGCATTGAACCATTGTTCTTAGAATGAAGTAGAGAGTTCAATTGAACGGAAATCAAAAGTTCTAGCGTCCTTTTTAAGAAAAAAGGGATATTTTGTCTCAACAAAGTGCAGTTTTTACCACTTAGTGTCGCAAAACCGCAAATTTGGCCCGAATATCCTGATAAAAAGTTGGACTTACAGATCGAGTATTTGATTTCCCCTTCTATAGGAATATTAAATTTTATTTTGAAGAGCAAAAACACCAAAGGGATCCCTTTTTCTTGAAACTAAAATAGTTTGAAATGAAAGAAAAGACTGCCACTAAAATTTGGAACAAAGAGAAATTATCCTGTGTTTAAGGAAGACTACCCAGGCCTTCGTCTCTTTAGGCTAAAGTTTGACTTTTTCTGCCCCGTAATTCAAGAATGAATGCTCCAAGAGCACAAGAGCAATGGGAATAAAAAAAAAATTATGCACATTAGCTTTCAGTTCAAATATTCTGAAAATTTATTGTGAATTAACTATTTGGTTAATTGGTAAATTTATAAATGGGCCTATTTGCAGCGCTGAATGTTTTCACTGATACTCTAGTGTAAAGAGCCGGGGTAGTGGTCAGGTACGCGGGAACTTTTTTTTCGGGTGGTCGTTAAAAAAAAATATATATATTTGACAATTTGAATAATCAGTCCCCAGAAGATCGAAAAAATGGGGAACTAAGGCATCATAATTCATGCTCGTTATAATTTTTAATGTCTTTCCTTACTTTCATTTGAAAAGAACTGTATTTTCCCTTTAGGTACAGCATACAGACACACTGTCAAGCTTCGGAACACTTTTTCGGGGGGGGGGGTAGGGCTCTGATTTCAAACAAAAACAGATTCTTAGTTCTAAATATCTCGGTTTTAGAAAATTCATCTTATTATTTTTACAGTTTATTCCTAATGGGGGAGAGGGTGTCAAAATTTGTTTGTTTATTTCCCTTTTCTTTCTTTATATTCCATCAGTGTTGTATTTTAAATTTATGATGGGCAATAAATTGATACATACATACCTATCTGCAAACAGCGAAACCATAGAAAGTTTCCTCTCAACTCCGCAATGCATAGATTAAACTATGACAATTAGAGCCCAGGACGCTCCTAATCATGATTAAATACAAAAAAACAAGTTTTTTCAACTGAAAGTAAGGAGTGACATCAAAACTTAAAACGCACAGAAATTACTTCGTATATGAAAGAGGCTGCTTCCTCATCAACGCCCCGCTCTTTACGCTAAAGTTTTTTACTGTTTTAGAAAGAAGAATTGAGAGAAAGAGTCAAACTTTAGCGTAAAGAGCGGGGCGTTGATGAGGAAGCAGCCTCTTTCATATACGAAGTAATTTCTGTGCGTTTTAAGTTTTGATGTCACTCCTTACTTTCAGTTGAAAAAACTTGTTTTTTTGTATTTAATTTCTGAACGTTTTTGAATCAATGCATGTTTTGATTTTGGCTCTCCACAGAGGAATAATCAAAACGAAATTAGAATATTTTTTTTTGGGGGGGGGGGCTAAATGGCTTTCTCATAATTTTGATCGAATGATTTTGAGAAAAAAAGAGCGGGGGCGAAGCCTAGTTGCCCTCCGATTTTTGGTTAATTAAAAAGGCAACTAGAACTTTTAATTTTTTACGAATCTTTTTATTGGTAAAAGACTTACGTAGCTTATAAATTAGCTTACGTAAAGAACTTTTGTATTCTCATGTTTCTATTACATATATGAGGGGATTCGCCCCATCGTCAGTACCCCGCTCTTTACACTAAAGCTTAAATTTTATCCCAATTCATTAAGAATGACCCCTGAATCACAAAAGCCATAGAATAAATAGTTGAAATTACTAAAAATACTTTAGCGTAAAGAGCTAGGAATCATAAGGAGGTGAGCCCCTTATATGGGTAATAATTTCTGTTTGTTTTAAGTTTTATTGCTGTTCCTTACTTCCAGCTGAAAAAGCTTTTTCACATTTATTTTTTATTTTTTTTTTAAATAATGCTAGTAAATCCTGCTCTCCCTTCATGGAAGTTTTCTTTTCCCATGACAAATTATCGATGGAAAGTTCCCCCAGCATATCCCCCTCTTCTCAACCCCTCCCCCCAACCAAAAAAATCCTCCTGAAAACGCCTGTATACTTCCCAATAACCATTACTATATGTAAGCACAGGTCAAAGTTTGTAACTTGTTGCCCCTCCCACGGGGACTGTGGGGGAGTAAGTCGTCCCCAAAGACATAGTTATAAGGTTTTTCGACTACGTTGAATAAAATGGCTATCTCAGAATTTTGATCCGTTGACTTTGGGAAAATAATTAGCGTGGGAGGGGGCCTAGGTGCCCTCCAATTTTTTTGGTCACTTAAAAAGGGCACTAGAACTTTTCATTTCCGTTAGAATGAGCCCTCTTGCAACATTCTAGGACAACTGGGTCGATACGATCACCCCTGGGGAAAAAAAAAAACAAAAAAACAAAAAAACAAAAAAACAAATAAACACGCATCCGTGATCTGCCTTCTGGCAAAAAATGCAAAATTCCACATTTTTGTAGATAGGAGCTCGAAACTTCTACAATAGGGTTCTCTGATACGCTGAATCTGATGGTGTGATTTTCGTTAAGATTCTATGACTTTTAGGGGATGTTTCCCCCTATTTTCTAAAATAACGCAAATTTTCTCAGGCTCGTAACTTTTGATGGGTAAGACTAAACTTGATGAAACTTATATATTTAAAACCAGCATTAAAATGCGATTCTTTTGATATAGCTATTGGTATCAAAATTCCATTTTTTAGAGTTTTGGTTACTATTGAGCCGGGTCGCTCCTTACTACAGTTCGTTACCACGAACTGTTTGATCAAAGAAATCTATTACGACTATTCAAAACAAAACATAGTCGTTTTTAAGTAACTAGCTTACCCGTCGAGTGTTTCTCCAATTTCAAAAGAAGGAAAATTCATGGAAAGTCCCCCTCGGAAAATCCCCCCCAAGAAAACTCTCATCCGCAAAATTCTTCCCCGACGAAAATTCTCCGTGCATATTAATAACAATCGTGTTTTTAAATTTAGAAGTTTTTGAAAAACTCTCCAGGAAAATTCCCCTTTCTCCGCGGGAATTCTTCCTACGAAGAATCCCCCCAATATTTCCGCTTCATCGAGAATCGAGTCTATAAGCTATAAAAAAAATGATAATCCATTGAATCAATAGACATAACCATCGGTTTTTTTTTTAGAAATCATACTTTCCACCGTTGAGTTGATCCCAGACTGGATTCCTTCACTATATATTTACAAAAATTATCTAATTATTTCAAGGATTTAGCATCATTAGTGTGTTATTCTTTCGTTTTAAGTCACGGGGTGGCAAATCAGCAATTTCTATTGAATTAAGGAATTTTAGCGTGAATTACATACCTCCTCCCTATCTACCCTTCACAGAATGATAGCTTTTACAGGGTTTTTACTCTTCTGGGAGGCGATCGACAATCTCACCATTAATTTTACTTGCTTCTTTCCTTTATCATTTGGATCAATTTGCAAATGCTTCCAATTCGATTCATCACGCTCCTTGTCGCATGTCTTCTAACCATACATTTTATGGTTAGTAACCATAAAATGTATGGTTACTAACCATATATTATATATAGTAACCATATATTAGTAACCATATATTATATATATATATATATATATATATATATATATATATACATATATATATATATATATATAACCATATATATGGTTATATATATATAACCATATATATATATATATATATATATATATATATATATATATATAATATATATATATATATATATATATAAATTATATATATATATATATATATATATATATATATATATATATATATATATATATATATATATATTACATGTATTTATCTTCATTCTTCTTTATAAAAATCCCCCCAAGAACACTAAAAGAGTTTCATTGGTACTCGGAGTATTCAATGTAATTGAATATACAGAATATTTAACTTAATTGTTTAGAATTTCTAAGAAAAACGATCAGATTTCTACCAAATTATCACAAACTAGGAGCAACATATACCATTTTATTTTCATTGTGCTTTTCAGTCTACTGCTATACCCTTAGCACCTGATAATGCGGTAGGTGTATTATCTATTATACCCGAACAAAAAGTATTCAGCATAAAAATTACGAGATTTGGAAATCGTTGAGGGGGAATGTGGGAAACATTGACGGAATGTGCATCTCTAGCGTCGGCCCTCTCCCTGACGCTAAAAAGACGGATGATGGATGCTTTTACCAGGAGATGACCGAATGAAAGAACTCTGGGAAAAAGAAGGGGAGATTTTGGTGATTGGAAAAAGAAGCAGATGTGACACCAGATTAAAAGCTGATGGTTTCCGTCAATAGACAAAACGAAGTACAGTGGTAAGAGCTATTTCAAGTGTACTATCTCGTACTTGTGAAGTAACAATGTTGCTCGCAATAAAGACGTCTAATTCGTTAAGTCCACTACTTCACACAAAAATATGATGAATGAAATTTGAGCAATTCTTCCATCAGCAGTACCACTAATACTAATAAAACTAAGCAACGAATTTCAAAATTTTTCTTTCTTTTTTTTTGCAAAAGGATAGAAATTTCGGATGGAGAATGCAAGCATATTTTCTTCAAAAGGCACAGTTCTTAAGAAAACGTTGTTTGAAAATTAATTTTGTTTTAATTTTGGTCGATTTTCATCTTTTCAGAGTTAAACAACATTTATCATTTATTTTACCTTTTGAAAAATGTTTCTAATGTAGTTTTTTTTTCAATGCTGACTTTATGTGTATAATCGGAGCCTTTCTAATAAATTTTGTTCTTTCTATAGTAAATGTTTAAATATGTGCCTTGAGAAATTTTAGCACTTTTTAATGCTTTTTTTAGTAAGAGCAATGTAAGGATTCGAAGCACAATTTGGAACTCGAAGAGCAACTTAGAATTTGCCGATTGCCATATTTTACGCTTATAAAAACTTAGCTAATTAACATACTCTCGATTTTCTGCATTATAAAAATAATTCTGCCAATCATTTGTTTCCCTAACTAACTAGGTTGCTTTAGTTTCTGCAGACACCGACGCAAAAAGCGATCCTTGCCCCGCACTATAAAAAAAACATGGTTTCGTAATTTTGTCCATGACTTCCTATAACTTGTATACAATTGATGTTTATTTTGTTGTTTTAACAAATCTTTGCCCTCTTGAAAATTTGGGCATCTCTCAAAAGAAATTCTTGTCTGACTCCCTCTCCGTTCATCAATGAGAAACAATCGACATTTGTGAAAATACATTTTTCTGTGTGACACGGTCAAATCGATAACCTAAAATTTGGCGAAACCCTCGCTCACACTTAACTAACTCACTGTGTTGCATTAGCGTATGGTAGATAAAAAAGAAACAAAAATACTTTATGTCAGCCTTTATAGCAAGGCCGTATTCAAGGGAGGTGTTAGAGGGTTTGAGCCCCCCAGTCTCCAAAATATTTGTCCGAATTGTAACACGTGATAAAAATACACAAAAACACATTTTTGATCCGTTTTTCAAAGATTTTTTTGTACCCGTCCCCCCACCCAAAAGAAAAATAATCCCCCACGAAACAAAATCTTGGATACGGCCCTGTTGTATAGGTTTAGCATAGATCCCAAACTAAATCCACGGTCACCAACTGGTTCAATCTGTTTTTGAGTATCTCGTATTTTTAAATTTCGCCTCCACTCTCTCAGTGGTGCCACCATCATTAAATTCCGAAACCCAATAATTGAATTTTGTACAATCAGTACTTAAAAACAAACAAACTTAAAGTATTTACCATGTTCATTAGTTCTCGAGTTTGAGCAGTCAATAAATAAATCAATATTTTTGAGGGTATTTAACAACTTATTACCGAGTTTCTTTTTCTCAATTACATAATTAAATATGTACTGTCTATTTTTCACTCTTGGAAAAATACTTCTAAATTGCAACTTTGGCTTTCAAAGTTGATTTGTCTTCGCTAAAAGAACCATTTCTGTACAAACAACTAGTTATTAAAAACGGCCCAAAAATCCTACGCAGAAAAGGTTTTTCCAAACCACGGCTTGTCAAAGGTTTTACTACTTACACAAATTTCAAGCTCAAATACTGATTAATAATAAAAAAAATTGTTTAAAATGTGGCTTCTTTGAATTCTAATTAAATTAATTAAATACTAACAATATGCTGTATTGAAAAGTTTGCCTATCTGTGGGACAGATGTTACTTGGATTATAGTTGGTTTAACCACTCTATATCAACGACTGGATTTGTTCGATTGGGATTTAGGGACAGTAAGCTCTGGGAGGAGCTTACTACCTTAAGCTAGGGAGCCTAAGCTTCACCAATAAGAAGACCCATGCTTCAAAAACAAATGAAGCACATCAGAAAAAAATTATTTAATTATTTGCAATAGTCTTTGTTGATTTTTGACATAAGTCAAGTTAAAAAAATTGCAAAATTGCTGCTTAATAATGCCATTTTTTTCATTGTTTTAAGTAATTTTCTGAGCAAATTTTATCAATATCAAAGAAACGATACCAAGAGTAAAAAAAAAGACCAGTGTCCCAAGCCCAAATCGCAATTTTAGTTTTTATCTCCTCCAATAAATTGCTGTCGTGTAACATATCTGTTTGGATTGTCACAGCCAAACTTTGGCTCTTACTAATAAAAGTGACAGGATTTTACTTAATTTACTTCTTAAATGGCAAGCTAAAATATATCATTCTACTAAAACTTTAGGTGTTTGTGAATATTTAAAATTGCAATCATGTTCGATAGAAAGTTCCATACAGTAAGCAAACATGTAGGTTGAGCATCAAAAAGGCACGTGACAGAGTGGTATAACAATACTGAAATGGAAATTTAAGGTAAAATAATTTGCATGAAATTCCACGTCGTTTTAACGAATAAAAAGAAGCGACAAAGGGCTGGGAAATCTGATATCCAGAAAAAGTATAATCCTGCCATTAACTCGTTCAGTTTGCTGCAATTGCTTTAAAACTACCATTTTTTGTACTTGCGAAACGTTATAAATCGAATCAATTTAACCCTTTCTTTTTATTTTGCATCTTTTCTACAAAAATTAACATATTCATCCAAGGTTTTTTGCTCGGTTGGTAAAATCGATTTTTCTTTAATTTGCCATACGCAAATGCGCAAAATGGCCAAGAATGCGACAATTCTCTTTGCAATAGAAGAAGAAAAAACAACGGCAATTTTTTTCTTATAAAGAATGACAGGTTTATCTCACACTTTCGACCATTCTACCTTTTTATTGATGGTCTATTACTCGGCTCTTTCTCACATAGGCATATTTTAGAATTACTCCGTATCTGATCCGGGGTTGTTTTGTAACTAAACTCATATGTTAAGCCGTGACGAAGATAGAGCTACTGGGACAGAACCCTGAACACAAATAAAGCCATCATGCGGTCGAAAATTGCAATTGAGACGCGGATTTAGTGGTTTATTAGCCACTTTGCCCGTCTAAGCTTGAAAATCTATCTGTAAAACAGTAAATGGCAACTGTAATTGTGGATGCAATTGATTGGCAGCTCATTTTCCACTTGATTCTAACATGGTTTCAGCAAAACAAGCAAACAAAGACTGCTATCACTTCCAGAAATAGGATGTGCTCCCTTCCCCCCGGAGTAGGTGCTAAGCTAAGGAAATACATCTTTAAAAGATCAAACAAAATAGAAAAAGTTAGATAAGCTCTATAGCAAGCAAACATAAGTACGGTATATTGTTTTCGAAGAGGTCTAACATTTCTAGGGAATTTATACGGATTTGATTGACCAACAAAAACATCAAGAAACTTACGAAACTACGATAATATACTTATCAAGACTGCATTCCACAGGCAACACCCTATCGGTGTTCTACCCAACGGCAGAAAGCTAAAGCTTTCTGGGTGATTTTCTTTTTAGCTAAACGCTGATTTCAGCACGTTTTGGGGGTTCCAATTCAGTACTGATATCTGCTTTAGAGAAGTAAGAATTAGATGGCTAAATTATTCATGCGGAAAATAAACTTTCGCATTTCCAATGCGTGTAATTCACAATGATACACACCAAGGCCGTATTCAGGGGGCGTGTTGAACCCCTCACCCCCCCCCAAAAAAAAGTTTGTCCAACTTGTAAAAACGTAACAAAAAAGAATATAAACACATTTACGATGAGTTTTAAGTTTTTTTGTACCCCCCCCAAAAAAAATATCCCTTAGTGAAACTCCCCGCAAAAAAAAATCCTGGATATGACCCAGGAATACACTTCCTTATTTTTGTAAACTATGGTTTTTAAATGTGAAATTCATCGTTAGTGTTATATCACATAACAAACTATAAATTGATATTTTAGTGAGGTGAGTCTGAGAGCCAAACCTTTAGTACTAATCTTTAGTACATTCTCAAACACGAAACAGGAATTCAAAATTCACATTGAAGAACATTCTTCTATAAAAAAAATTGCAACTCCCAAAATATTAGAGATTGACCTGCCTATTTTCTCAGATTACGATACCAACTCCTAAATATACTACATTACTCACGAATTGCAACTTCTGAATCGTAAATTTTCTTTTGTGCAGTATCCGGTGGGTGTATTTGTCCTAGAATCCTTTAGTGCATATATATTAGAAGAGGAGGTTCTTTGAATTCGAAGGTTTCGTGCTTCTTAAGGTTTTGACCCGATTTCACATGCTTCAAAGATATTGAAGCGAGAAGCTCAAGTCAAAATCGAACAAGACAACAGGTAGGATATTTGTTAATTAGAATTTAATTTTAATCTATTTGCACAATTGATTAGGAGTAAGGACGTAACCATGATTTTTCTTGGGGGGTATTTTTTCGGGGAGAGGGTTGCAAAACAAAAACTTTAAAAATGATAAAAAATAATGATTTGCTATTTTGTTACGTTTTTACGAGTCGGACCGAAATTTTGGGAGGGGGGCTCAAACCTTGACCTTTCTCCCCCTCACACATATGGCCTTGGTCATGAGAATCTTGGTTCCAGTGTATCTGCAAATCATGCAAAAAAATTGTAGCTTTGAAGGTAAATAGAATATGTGATTCCACTATTGTTGTTCTAAGATTTATATTTTTTTCACTTATTAAAGTAAAAGTCATACGCTTCGTTGCAGAGGCGTCTTACGGATGAGCCCAAGTAGTGCTTGACCCAAGGCCCAACAAGCGGAAAGGTCCAGGCCAAACATAAATTTTAAACATACTTGTGCAATACAACACAAACCCAGGTTCGCATCATAGTTGCAGCGGTAGCTGTAACCTAGTAAAGAGTGGGCTCTAAACCTCCAGTTTACAATCTTCCATCGTGTGTACTCCCGGCCTTCTTAACAAGTCTTATAGATCGTGAGCTGATAAACAGAACTGTTCAAATTCTACGGGCTAGGCTAGACTAGTGATGTCGAGCTAGACTAGCTAGACTAGTGATGAGAGCAAAATATTTTTCTTTGATATTTAAAGGGGACAAATTTCTTGTTTATCAATGAAAATACTAAAAAAAAAGGCATTTTTCAAGATCTAGGTGCGACCAAAATCTAGGGGGGGGGTTTACACATACACCAGTGCTAGTTTCTCTGAATTCTACATATATGGGGAAATTATAACGAGCCAGTTTATTTGAAAAAGTTTTTCGAGAATATGTTGCATGAATTGCCAAGCAGTAATTTTTGCACGTTTTGAGTTTCAATTTCACAATTCACTAAAGCAAACGCGTGCTTCCAAGATTCCGGTAGTAAGAAAATTATTACGAAAGAAAAAAATAAGATTTACAGCTTTTGAAACAAAAATGTTTCAAAAAATCTAGCTCAAAGAATAATTATTACTATAAAAAAGAATGTTAAGAGTAGCAGGTAAAAACAACCACCCAAGGAAATTCTAGTAAGATTTTCAGTAATCTGTTGCTTTCATAAATAGGGGTGTACAGATTTCAAAACCAAAACAGTTCGACAAAATCGCTCGAAAGAGATATATTCAAGAAAAAAAAAATCTAAGTCGAAGGTAATAAAAGACAAATAGGAAACTCAGAACTGTTCGTCGGATCTTCCCAAGGAAAAAAAAAGGCTTATTTTGACTAAATTCATAGTCTAATCTCACAGGAAAGAATAAATATGCAACAAAACTTATTCACATAGAATGAACCAGAAGTATCAGAATTGGCCGGTAAATACAACACCACATAATATCTAAAACATTACCTTTTATATTATAATTAATGACAGGGCTTAGCCTAGAAAAGCTTCCAGGGAAATCGACATTAAGCCAAGAAATATTATCCACAGATATATTGCAAATTAGGTAAAAGGGAAGGAACAGCTATTGGGTAGACAATTGTAACTTACGGCTGATACCTACGGAAAGAAAATATTTGTAAGGATTCGATAAAACCGTTAAAATGTCAGTGGCCTGGGAGCGATTAATAGTGGTTCCCAACCAGAAAATGGAGAAATATCCGGACTGCGATTTTTTGTTGATGATTAGCTGTGATTTGCCCGCGGCATGAAAATATATTTTCAAGCTTGGAGGTGGAAACATTGAAA
Source organism: Artemia franciscana (assembly GCF_032884065.1). Lineage (NCBI taxonomy): Eukaryota > Metazoa > Arthropoda > Branchiopoda > Anostraca > Artemiidae > Artemia > Artemia franciscana. Next base: position 31,710,721 of record NC_088870.1, read on the forward strand.
GAACCATCACTTCAACCACATGCATGGACGGACCAGAATAAACGGTGGGAATAGATGATAGTTTTTAATATCATACTATTGTCCACATTTTGTTTTATTAAGTGGCTCAAAACATATTTAAGGCCCATTTAGAATGAGGTTTTATTAACACCGAAAGTTACTAGCCGAGCGGTTGGTACGCTAGATTTAAAATCTTGTGTCCGTTAGGGCAGGGGTTCCGAGTTCTGGTGTCGATGATTATTTGGTTTAGAACAGGAGTCGGCGCTGTGACTCCGTACGTTCTGACAAAGTCGACCCAACTTCAAATGGGTAACTGGAGAGATCTGGGGGTGGGGAGACACGGGAAGCGTCGGATGCTTTACCCCCAACCACGTATTGCACTCCTGGTAGAAAATCAGGAGATCGGCACCTGCGCTAAGCAGACTATTGCTCAGAATGCGTAAAAGATTATGTAATCAAGAGATTCACCAGTGCTAGTTTGATTATCAGATATTTCATAGAATCTTCAGATTTTTGCTGGAAATTTTTTTGAAAATTATGATTGACTCAAATCAGTGCTAACTAAGTCAAAATATTATTAAAACTCATTTTAAATGGACTTTTCTGGACTTAGATGAGTAAAGAGTAGACCATGGATTCTTAAATTCTATTTGTCAGCATCGGTATGTGCAGGATCTTTGGAAAGGGGGGTGGGAGCCATAGTGAACTTTCGTAGTGTTTTGCTCTAAAGTGACTACAACTTGTTTTTCTTCACTATTAGGGAAAAAAGACTCAAAATATAATGAAGCATTAAGCACAGTCAACCTGAAATCAATACAATGACTCCTCATCATTCACAACCCACTCAGTCTTTAGTCACACATGGTCGATTCTTCATCCAACTGAAAGTGCTGAAGGACCGTTCAGTTGAGAAGTTAATAACTGGCACAGTGGTTGGCTCTTGATATATTTCCCTTGCACAATAAAGGAGCTGATCATGGCCAAGCAAGTCCTCAAATTTGATCTTGTCTGGAAGAAAGCCTCGCAGTTGGGTTTGATCTTTCCAATAGCTGACCCAAATAGTTGTTTATACATTTTGATTACCATTCTGGAAAATGCTTTTATACAAGTAATTGCATTTCTGGAATCACCACTCATTGAGATGACAATTTAGGAGGGTATTGGTGGGTCCTTTTTTCACCTTTGAAACTGGTCTGAACGGATGAAACAAGAGGGAAGTTCAACTTTCAACTCATAAGTTGTTTTTTCACATTCAATGAACAGCCACTCAAAACCATGCTTGCTGTCAAGCTGATGACATTTAAAAATCGCAAAAAAAAGTCAGGGATATGAGCAGTATCTCTATCTAAATCTATGTTTATTGCCTGAGGTTGTTGGGTAACTGTTTCAAAGAAGCAGTAATAGCAGATTATTATCAGTAACTTAATAAAAAACAGTCATGTAGCAGTGGTAAAACACAAAAGATGTACTTGCTGATCAGTCTTCATACTGATCTCAACAGATAGGGTCTCTAATGTTGAAGAAAGACGGATAAAATTCTCTCTGAGAGCATGAATTTCTTAATTTTTCTCTCTTCATTAATTCTCATAAGAATAGAATGTTGAAAACGAAAGAAAGCTGAATAAGATCTAGTCCGCAAGCTTTGGCAGAAATGGGAATGGTGGAGCCGGCGTTCCCCCCTCCTTCAAAAAATCCCCCCAAACCTTTCCCAGATAATTCCACCTATGGAAAATTCCCCACACGTAAAATTAAGCAGCCACAGAGAAAGTACAAAACAGATGCCTCAAAATGTCGATCAAATGTCGTAAGAGGTAACAAAAGGACTAGATATCAAAAACAGTTTTAGGGCAGAGGTGGTTGGTCTCCAATCACTTTTGACTTAAAAAAAAGAGTTAGAATTCTCAATTTCCGATCGAATGACCATCCTCCGAAGTTTCTACGTTCACGAAGGGAAGGTTCCCCTTTGCTTTTTACGATACGGCTCGACTTTTTCGGCTCAATACTTCAAGATTAAATAATCTAAAGGAAGAGCAATTTGATACTAAGTCTATTAAAGTTTTTGGTCCAAATGTTTTGAAAAGCAATAAGTAAATAAAACACTTTCCATTAATGATTGTCTACATTAGCTGCATTCAAAAATTTCTCAGCAAATTGCTAAACAAAATTTAATGTAAAAAGTGAGAGTTGAGGAGGGGGCTACCCCTTTCATATGTAACATCATTTCTGTTCGTTTAAAGCTTTAAGGTGACTCATTATTTTCATTGAAGAAAACTTTATTTTTTATTCAATACGATTCTCATTTGTAGAAAGTTTCTGCCTCTCCGAGAAAAACCTCCCGGGGAATTCTCCCTGCGGAAAATCCCTCACACGCAAAATTGAGCAGCCACAGAGAAAGTATGAAATAGGCACCTCAAAATGTCGATCAGAAGTCCTAAGGTGTAACAAAAGGACCATATACCAAAAATAGCTTTAGACCAGGGGCTTCTAGGTCTCCAATCACTTTCGACTTATAAAAAAAGGACCAAAATTCTCAATTTCCTATCTAATGAGGAAGGGACAGCCATCCTCCTATACAGAAGAAATTATGTACATTTTGGGGTTTAATGTTACTCTTTATTTGCATAATTAGAGCCTAGACCAGAAATATTCCCAGAAATCGAGAGGGATTAAATATGAATTTCTATTTTAAACTCCCCCACTCGCCCGTTCCTTAGAACTGATTGTGTATTTACCTGAAAGCTCAAAGAGAGTTTGGATGTTCTGGCATTAAAACGGACCCTTTGAGGCATCTACCCCCTCCTAACTACAAAAGATGTCAGAGAGCCCTACTGTACAGATTTCAAGGTCTCATCTACAAATATTTGGAATTGCGTATCAAACAGTTCCTGGTAACGAACTGTAGTAAGGAGCGACCCGGCTCAATAGTAACCAAAACTCTAAAAAATTGAATTTTGATATCAATAGCTACATCAAAAGAATCGCATTTTAATGCTGATTTTAAATATATAAGTTCCATCAAGTTTAGTCTTACCGATCAAAAGTTACGAGCCTGAGAAAATTTGCCTTATTTAGGAAAATAGGGGGAAACACCCCCTAAAAGTCGTAGGATCTTAACAAAAATGACACCATCAGATTCAGCGAATCAGAGAACCATACTGTAGAAGTTTCAAGCTCCTATCTACAAAAATGTGAAATTTTGTATTTTTTGCCAGAAGACAAATCACGGGTGCGCGTTTATTTTTTTTTCTTTTTTTTTCTTTTCCCCAGGGGTCATCGTATCGACCAAGTGGTCCTATAATGTCGCAAGAGGGCTCATTCTAACGGAAATGAAAAGTTCTAGTGCCCTTTTTAAGTGACCAAAAAAATTGGAGGGCATCTAGACCCCCTCCCACGCTCATTTTTTTTCCAAAGTCAACGGATCAGAATTTTGAGATAGCCATTTTGTTCAGAATAGTCGAAAACCATAATAACTATGTCTTTGGAGATGACTCACTTCCCCACAATCCCTGGGGGAGGGGCTGCAAGTTAAAAACTTTGACCATTGTTTACATATAGTAATGGTTATTGGGAAGTGTACAGACGTTTTCAGGGGGATTTTATTTTGTTTGGGGGTGGGGCTGAGGAGAGGGGGCTATGTTGGAGGATCTTTCATTGGAGGAATCTGTCATGGGGGAAGAAAAATTCAATGACAAGGGCGCAGAATTCTCTAGCATTACAATAAGAAAACAATGAAAAATAAACATTTAAACGTTTTTTCAAATGAAAGGAAGAAGTAGCATTGAAACTTAAAACGAACAGAGATTATTACGCATATGAGGGGTTCTAAAAATACTTTAGCATAAAGAGCGAGGTATTTAGGAGGAGATAAATACCTTGCTCTTTATGCTAAAGTATTTTTAGTAATTTCAACTATTTATTCTACGGCCTTTCTGATTCAGGGGTCATTCTTAAAGAATTGGGACAAAACTTACGATTTAGTGTAAAGAGCGAGGTATTAACGAGGGTACAAACCCCCTCGTATACATAATAAAAATATAAGGTTATGAAAGTTTGTTACGTAAGTTAATTCTTAAGTTACGTATATTTTTTACTAATAAAAACGTTCGTTAAAAATTAAAAGTTCTAGTTGCCTTTTTAAGTAACCGAAAAATTGGAGGGCAACTAGGCCTCCTTCTCCACCCCTTATTTCTCAAAATAGTCTGATCAAAACTAAGAGAAAGCCATTTAGCCAAAAAAAGAATTAATATACAAATTTCATTTTAACAATTTATGTGCGGAGAGCCAAAACCAAACATGCATGAATTCAAAAACGTTCAGAAATTAAATAAAAAAAAAAACAATTTTTTTAGCTGAAAGTAAGGAGCGACATGAAAACTTAAAACGAACAGAAATTACTCCGTATATGAAATGAGTTGTCCCCTCCGCAATTCCTCGCTCTTTACGCTAAAGTTTGACTCTGCCACAATTCTACTTTTTAAAACAATTTAAAGCTTTAGCGTAAAGAGCGAGGGATTGCGGAGGGGACAACTCATTTCATATACGGAGTAATTTCTGTTCGTTTTAAGTTTTAATGTCGCTCCTTACTTTCAGCTAAAAAAATTGTTTTTTTTTTATTTAATTTATTTCAAAGAATGATCATGGATAAATGCAACAACAGGGAATTCACCTAAGACAATGAAATTTGTTTGAACCTTAAAAATATTTTGGCTGTCTCAACAAACTACGCATAGAAATGAAATAAAATATACAATAAAATGAGATCTTTAAAAATGAAATTGAAAAATTAAACTAGTCCCAAGTTTGTTGTTTTATGATGGAAAGTGGGTTGTTTGTTATTATTTAAAGATCATGGAGGGAGGGATGATTTATCCGCGAGGAGAATTTCCTGAGGGATAATTTCCAGTGGGAGGAAATATTCTGGGAGGAATCACCCTGAATTCGTCTCCAAAATTCTTTTTATTTGTCTTTCTGCCTCTTTGTACGTATATTTCTTGCATAGGGAGAAAATACTACGGAGGAATTATCTGGTGAAAATTTTCAGCGGGGATCAAAATATCTGGCAGGATTTTACTGAGGAAAATGTAAGTAATATCCATAAGGGTGCTGCAAGGTGACACCTCCCTTCTTATAGCAAAAAATATTTCTGCCATTTATTTTAATGTTTTATTTAACTAAAGCGATTTGCTTCATAATATAGTGGTGGTTTATTAAAGAGAGGTCGTCGGGTAGGAGGGGGGGGGGGTAATATGCGTAAGTAGTACGTTTTGATAGCCTAATTTTCTAAGCCTCATTGAGCCTTCAGGTGAAAATCAAATACGCCTTTACTATTGGTGCTGAGGGTGGGGGGAACTAGTAGTAACCAAGTTGATTCGGGCTATGATTGGTTAAACTATGTACAGTGAGGTCGCATCAGCTATTATAATTTCGCATCAGCTATTACGAAGGAGTTTTCTCCACTTTCCTTAAAGTTCAAACTTAATACCCTTAGCCTATAAAGATATTGCAGATGCGCCTTTTTGAAAAACAAGATACACATAGTATCTTTTGACTTAGTTAAACATACCCCTCAACATACCTCAACGTTTCTCCTTAATACATATAACCTTTTCGAACACAATCGGAATCCAACATTTCCTAACGATAAATACTGTAACTAAAAAAAAAAAAGGATAAATTGTGTAATTTGCAATTCTTGCCCTGGGAGATTTTGGGGTCATTGCATCCCCGGAGCATAATTACTAGGCCTTTTCTCTGTTTTGAACACAACTGCTTTACAAAATTTTGATGATTGTTGAGGGGAGGGTATCCGAAACTGCAAATGAAGGGCCCTGTAGCCCTCCAATCAGTTTCAACATCCCCCCGTAAGTTTCAACTTAATACCCTCAGCCGTTCTCTAGATATTAATGATACGCCCTTTTGATAACTAGTATGCACACAGTATGTTTTGATTGTGCTCTGCATTCCTCTCCAAATCTGTAGAGTGTTATGCCATCCCTATGGGCATAGTCATTTGACCCTTGGAACATTTTGAACAAGATGGCCATTTCAAAACTTTGATCGAATGACTTGTAGAGAGCTTAAAGAGGGTATGGGAGGGGAAATGGCAGAACCTCCACATGTTCCGAAAGTTGTAGTTTAATACCCTCTGTCGTTCTTAAAATGTTACAGATCCACCTTTTTGATGAACTGGATGCACATGGTGCCTTGGTGCCTAATCAATCTTCATGCACTCCAACCTTCGTCTAACCTGACCCTATTTGACTCCACTCCTCCCCCTGAAAATCAACCCCATTCAGCTCGACCCTCCTTAAGTCAGCAATGTGGATGACAGGCTTGCTAATTGTTCCTGTAAAGAAGACCCAGCAACTGTAACATCAATCCGACACCCTATGTGTCAGCAGTGTCTCCGCTCTGGAGGATCTTTATCCTTTTTATACCTAGATAATGTTATTCAGCCCTTTTTCTCGAAAGTGATAAAAGTTTATCAAATAAAATGGTTTCTATCAATTGGTTAATTCTTATATAGGTTTTGTTTGTTTATGCTGCTTCAATGCGAAACTATTCTTTACCCCCCCCCCCCCCCCCTATAAAAAACTGCAATTTTTCCTTCTGTCTTGTAAATTTGACATTAGCAAGGTTTACCATGCCCCGGGCCAGAGCAAAATTTATTTTTATGCTTTCAGCAATGAGGTTGAATGGGGGTTGAGTCAGATAGGGTCGGGTTAAAACGGAGGAAGAGCTACTTAAGGGGTGATTTAAATGAGGGAAACATCGCACGGGAGTCGAGTTGAAAGGGCGTTGAGTTGAGTTGAAAGAATGTTGATTTAAAATTTGGCTGAGTTGCATGAAGGTTGAATTAAACGGGGTTTGAGTTGCATGGGGGTTGGATTAATTGGGGTTGAGTTAAGTGATGGCTGAATTGATTGAGAGATTAGTTTCTTGGGGTTTGATTCGCACGGAAGTTGAGTTAAAGTTAAATGGGGGTTAGTTTAAACAGGGTTTAGTTGAACGGGTTCAGTTACAAGGGGGTTCAGTTATACGACACCACTATTAACACAAAGTCAAGAGAGCTGAGCATCTAAAAACTTGAAAAAGAAACCATCCCAGTGGGGCTGGAAAAACGTTCTCATCAGCTTAAGATAAATACTGGATTTTGTCTCCCCACCCCCCACACACAGGTAAACTTTCCTCCTAAAATCGTTCCATTTTTTATGAAACAGCCAAAGCAAAACAGAAAGCCAAAGCTTTCAAGATAGGTTAGCAAGAATGGAGGTTAAGCCTTCCTACTGCCCCCCCTCCCTTTATGCATGCTTTTTCCATGTTATGATCTTGGATTGATCTATTTATTAGATGAATCGTATATTCTCCAAAAGTAATTTACAAATTTACTTTTTAAAACTATACAAAAGCGACACCTAAAAAATAAAAGTTGAATACTTTGTAGAAGACGATAGAAAACGTGTTTATATAGCAGAAAAGACACACACGGTACCACGGCAAATATTCTGAATAATTGTCATAGGCCATATTAACGGAAAATAGTCAGCCTAATTACAAAGAAAAAAGTATAAGCTTCTGCAGTTAAAGACGTGTACGGCTATTAGTAACTCGTAGATGCTTAATTTAAATGAGAAAGACTAGAAACTACCAAATCCTCTTACTTAATCTTATCCTGTTTGAACCTTCTGCCTTAGCTGTCTCTCAACAAATTGCCAAACATATAAGACATTTTTTTTTTTATATGCCCACCTCGTGGCAACCAGTCTTCCTATTACACCTTGTGTTAATACAGAAAAGCTATTTAGTTACTTTAATTTACTATGAACAAGAATTTGATTCGGTGAAGGTAACAGGGAGTTCACAAAGCTTAGAACTAAAACCATTTTCTAATAGCGATATAAAATATCAAAAGGTCAGGAAACTCCCGTAAATTAAAAGCTATCAATATATCACCGGCATAGGGAAAATTGTTTCTCTCTTCCTTAGAGACGAATTCAAACTTGTAAGAAACGGAATAAAATTCATCCAGCGCTGTTACGCGTCAGCTTAGTTTTTAGATGAAAGAAAATTCCAAGTTAAATCCACTTTGTGAGGGAGGAAGGAAAATTTACAGAAAACAAAATAAAAATCTTAAATAAATAAAATAAAAATAAAAATAGAAGTCTTGCACCAGAGATGTGGGATGTCAGACACACAAGTTGATAGGGAACGGATTTTTTTTCGACTAATCTCGGGGGAAGCGAAATTTCCCTCTCGCTGTGCAAGGAAAGATGGATCAGGCGGAAAAAAATTTCTGAATATTATTTTTTCTATTTATTTCTTTTTTCTTTCATTTCATTTTCCATCTAGAAAAATCAAACATAGTTACCTAATAACTAACTTTTCCTTTTTTCAGCTCCTTATATCTCGAGGACAAACCTCAAATAATCTCCTACCAAAATTTAAATACGTGTACCTATGGTAACACAAGTCATATAAACTGATGAAAAAAAGGAAAAAAATTAGAAATGGATCCTCAAAACTCACGCTTTGCACCGGAGACAATACAAAATAATACGCTGAAAGATAATGACAGAGACATAAAAGGAAATAAACTTATTTCTTTTTTCTTCCTTAAATTGACAAAAGAGGCTTGAAAAGCAGACTTGCAGTTTTAAGCATTCCAAAAATGTTACACCAACACCACGTAAAAAAAACCTAATATCTATCAGCCAGAGATCAGGCTTCAGATAAAGTGGCGAGAGAATCAAAACATAACCAAACATTCAACATGGAAGTGAAAACAATAATATTAGCATTGATAATGTCTACACAACTACACTTTAATGAATCTATCACTTATTTAACTAAAGGAGTTTTATGACATGTAGAGACCAAGGCGACCAAATCAAATGCAAGATCAGCGACGTGGAAGTTGAAAGTCCAAGTGGAAGTTGATGCCCTTTTACTTCTTGGGTAGACATGTACTTAGGCAGAACAATAATAATTTACCCTAATAGATTTCTTAGTCTCTTTTGATAAGCTCGCATCGCTATTTCTAACACAAGAAATAGTTATAAAAATAAGGAGATGAAAAAGAAAAACGAATATTCAACTAATACCTATAATTGTGGCTTTTATCACAAATAAATAGATTCAAATAGTTTTTGATGCTTTATTTGATTTAAAGATTGACTGATCAATTAAAAATTCATTAATTGAGCCAACCAGGTTTAGAGGAGATGTCTTCTCGGATCTTTCAAAATCACTTTCTCCAGTCGTTCTAGAGTCTAAACCGAAGCTGGTAATAACATGATTCAATGGCAACAATAATAACTGAATAGAGTTAATACAGATTTTTTAGAAATAGATATCCTTATAATTGATAATTTACAAAAACGAATAGTTACAACAAAATTAAAAGTCTAGCTAACGGAAAGCAGAGCTGAATGTGTCAACTTAATACATGAGACAAAACTTGTGATTTATAGTTAAATATTAAATAGTGACGTTATTTATATTAAATAGTGACGATTTAGAAATCTTCACTTTTAATCGTGACTTATAAATCGTATCACCAAAAAGTGATACGGCCCTGTTCATTGTCAATGAGTGAAAGCCGTCCTGGCCTTCCTTAGCCGTCTTGGCTTAAGGGTTGGCACGCTGTTTTGAGAGTTCTTTTTCCAAGGGGCACGGGTTCGATCCCGAGTACAGCCAGTTATTTGGTTTGGGACGGGGTTAGTGGTGTGACTCTGTAAGCTCAGCCAGAGTTGACCCAGCTCTAAATGAGTAACTGGAGAAATTTGGGTGAGGTAAGTAGGAATGGTGTGTGAAAGCACAGGGTGGTTGGCCCCCAACTCCCCATTGCACTTCCTGGCTGAAGGGCCACGAAACAGAGATGAGCACCAACGATTTGGACCTTAAGGGCTTAATGCCGTCTTACATACTTTACTTACTTAAGTATGGTAAATTTCTTGCGCCGATCGGCATTATAACACACCTTTTAGCTTTATATTTGTGTGCACATCTATGTTCTTCAGAGTGAAAATGGAATTGCCTTTTGCAGTTTTTTTTTTTTTTTTTTTTGCTGAATTTTTTACTACCGGTAATTTTTATTACTAACTCAACCGAAGCCGTCGCTTTGCAGAAAATGAAATGATTATTGCATTTTAGCGCCATCTATTTTGGCGCAACTAAGTATATTACATTTATTGGAAAGAAAAACAGATGGCGATTCAACCCCTTGTATAAATAGATGAAAAAGGAGGAAATGTGGATGCCGAGCAGGAAGAAATGAAAGAAGGTGGGTGGGATACGCTATTCCAGTAATTGTTACAAACCATGCTAACCTTCAATCGTCAAATTTAGTCTCTCGTCAAACACTGGTAAAAATTCAGCTGACCAAAACAGCTGAAATTCCGAAGCTAAAGCGACTTGACGAAACTCCCCGGAGCGACATCCAAGAAGCTTCACCTGTTCTGAGACCAATAAAGTCTCATTGCACCATGCCAAACTTCATTCTGACAAATTACCGATCTCTCTGTAATAAGCTGGTAGATTTCGAGGTTTTACTCCGTGGTGAAAACGCAGCAGTTGCTGCTGTAACAGAAATCTGGAACCTTGACGATACCTCATAACAAATTGCAGGTATAGATCATTTCTCATTACACGTAGCAGTAGAAAAACAACCGGCTCGGTGGCAGTGTTGGAATCTATGTGCGGAAAAACATTTCATGCAAACTTCTGTGAATATACTAAACCGAACCACGAGGTTATCTGGGTCATGTGCCAGGTTATCTGGGTCATGTGCCAATACCCTTGTCTATCTTGTCGCTTTTCGTGTCTCATATTTACTATCCAGACAGCGAACAAAATGGATGGAATCTTGTTTTTTATCTCCAAACTACGCCTGATTTAATCAGAAGCAGATGTAGTTACCCTGGTTTTATCATCATTGGGGATTTCAACCAGACAAAGAAAAACTGGCTAGAGACCAGCCTCTCTTTAAAGAGGATAGTCAACATCCCAACGCACTCATCCGGGATCACCCTTGAATTAGTTCTAACACACACTAAAGACTTTTATCCCCCTCCCCTATTGTCCCAGGGCCAATTGGGTCGTCTGATCACCACGCTCTAATGCTCAAGGCGAAAATTTCTGTGAGGAAACTTAAGCTTTCACGAGCAACAACAAGGCCCATAACCAACTTGGCCATAAGTGAATACGGCCGGTGGGTTGCTAAATACAATTTTCCAGAAGTATCCTTAGACGGCCCTCTTGAGCAGAGACTAAGTGCCTCTGATCTAAGACTAAGTGAAGACAGGTATGAATTTGTAGATGGCTTATCTCTCATGCTTGCTTATCTACTTGAAGGTAACACTCCTGTAGCACTGTTTGCTAGTGACATTCTCGATGAACTGAATTTCCAGTGTAACGAGTCCAATCTAACCATTAATGCTACCAAGTCAAAACTACTCCGGCTGAACCTCCCTAAAAAGAGACTTCACCCCCCCCCCCCCAGAAGTCCTATTTCCTGTTGTGTCAGAAATGAAAATACTGGGAGTAATTTTCTCCAAAGACATTTATTTTGCCGCACATGTTGACAGTTTAATTAGGAAGGGTAAACACTTCCCTTAAAACACTGTCTAAAATGCGTCGTTTCGATTGCGATTTCAAAAGCCTCCTCCGCGCCTACCTTTTCTATGTACGGTCAGTCTTGGAATATGCATGTCCTGCGTCTACACCCTTAGAGCTCTCCTTCCGTAGTACATACTGCTCACCTAATGCACGACCTCGAGACAGCGCAGAAAAGGGCAGTTAGGATTATCCTGGGATGTAGAGATATTCTCTACCAAGAAGCACTCAATAGCCTTGAAGTCCAGAGCCTTGAGCAAAGACTGAGCAATCTTATCATGAGGTTTGGAAAAGCATTGCTGCGAAACCCAATCCACCGTGACATTCTGTCCGGTGGCACAGGTGCGCCACCAAACAGAAAAAGCTGATAAAAACTCAAACTGACTCTTATACGTACACGAACAAGCTGATATTGTAATTCTTTTGTGCCAATTTTTACGTCTATGTTTAACATGTAATGTTTTTGCAACTGTAAATTAGCCAATAGCTACAAAGAAAATCGAGAGGGATTAAGTATGAATTTCTATTTTAAACTCCCCCACTCGCCCGTTCCTTAGAACTGATTGTGTATTTACCTGAAAGCTCAAAGAGAGTTTGGATGTTCTGGCATTGAAACGGAACCTTTGAGGCATCTACCCCCTCCTAACTACAAAAGATGTCAGAGAGCCCTACTGTACAGATTTCAAGGTCTCATCTACAAATATTTGGAATTGCGTATCAAACAGTTCCTGGTAACGAACTGTAGTAAGGAGCGACCCGGCTCAATAGTAACCAAAACTCTAAAAAATTGAATTTTGATATCAATAGCTACATCAAAAGAATCGCATTTTAATGCTGATTTTAAATATATAAGTTCCATCAAGTTTAGTCTTACCTATCAAAAGTTACGAGCCTGAGAAAATTTGCCTTATTTAGGAAAATAGGGGGAAACACCCCCTAAAAGTCGTAGGATCTTAACAAAAATGACACCATCAGATTCAGCGAATCAGAGAACCATACTGTAGAAGTTTCAAGCTCCTATCTACAAAAATGTGAAATTTTGTATTTTTTGCCAGAAGACAAATCACGGGTGCGCGTTTATTTTTTTTTTCTTTTTTTTTTCTTTTCCCCCAGGGGTCATCGTATCGACCAAGTGGTCCTATAATGTCGCAAGAGGGCTCATTCTAACGGAAATGAAAAGTTCTAGTGCCCTTTTTAAGTGACCAAAAAAATTGGAGGGCATCTAGACCCCCTCCCACGCTCATTTTTTTTCCAAAGTCAACGGATCAGAATTTTGAGATAGCCATTTTGTTCAGAATAGTCGAAAACCATAATAACTATGTCTTTGGAGATGACTCACTTCCCCACAATCCCTGGGGGAGGGGCTGCAAGTTAAAAACTTTGACCATTGTTTACATATAGTAATGGTTATTGGGAAGTGTACAGACGTTTTCAGGGGGATTTTATTTTGTTTGGGGGTGGGGCTGAGGAGAGGGGGCTATGTTGGAGGATCTTTCATTGGAGGAATCTGTCATGGGGGAAGAAAAATTCAATGACAAGGGCGCAGAATTCTCTAGCATTACAATAAGAAAACAATGAAAAATAAACATTTAAACGTTTTTTCAAATGAAAGGAAGAAGTAGCATTGAAACTTAAAACGAACAGAGATTATTACGCATATGAGGGGTTCTAAAAATACTTTAGCATAAAGAGCGAGGTATTTAGGAGGAGATAAATACCTTGCTCTTTATGCTAAAGTATTTTTAGTAATTTCAACTATTTATTCTACGGCCTTTCTGATTCAGGGGTCATTCTTAAAGAATTGGGACAAAACTTACGATTTAGTGTAAAGAGCGAGGTATTAACGAGGGTACAAACCCCCTCGTATACATAATAAAAATATAAGGTTATGAAAGTTTGTTACGTAAGTTAATTCTTAAGTTACGTATATTTTTTACTAATAAAAACGTTCGTTAAAAATTAAAAGTTCTAGTTGCCTTTTTAAGTAACCGAAAAATTGGAGGGCAACTAGGCCTCCTTCTCCACCCCTTATTTCTCAAAATAGTCTGATCAAAACTAAGAGAAAGCCATTTAGCCAAAAAAAGAATTAATATACAAATTTCATTTTAACAATTTATGTGCGGAGAGCCAAAACCAAACATGCATGAATTCAAAAACGTTCAGAAATTAAATAAAAAAAAAAACAATTTTTTTAGCTGAAAGTAAGGAGCGACATGAAAACTTAAAACGAACAGAAATTACTCCGTATATGAAATGAGTTGTCCCCTCCGCAATTCCTCGCTCTTTACGCTAAAGTTTGACTCTGCCACAATTCTACTTTTTAAAACAATTTAAAGCTTTAGCGTAAAGAGCGAGGGATTGCGGAGGGGACAACTCATTTCATATACGGAGTAATTTCTGTTCGTTTTAAGTTTTAATGTCGCTCCTTACTTTCAGCTAAAAAAATTGTTTTTTTTTTATTTAATTTATTTCAAAGAATGATCATGGATAAATGCAACAACAGGGAATTCACCTAAGACAATGAAATTTGTTTGAACCTTAAAAATATTTTGGCTGTCTCAACAAACTACGCATAGAAATGAAATAAAATATACAATAAAATGAGATCTTTAAAAATGAAATTGAAAAATTAAACTAGTCCCAAGTTTGTTGTTTTATGATGGAAAGTGGGTTGTTTGTTATTATTTAAAGATCATGGAGGGAGGGATGATTTATCCGCGAGGAGAATTTCCTGAGGGATAATTTCCAGTGGGAGGAAATATTCTGGGAGGAATCACCCTGAATTCGTCTCCAAAATTCTTTTTATTTGTCTTTCTGCCTCTTTGTACGTATATTTCTTGCATAGGGAGAAAATACTACGGAGGAATTATCTGGTGAAAATTTTCAGCGGGGATCAAAATATCTGGCAGGATTTTACTGAGGAAAATGTAAGTAATATCCATAAGGGTGCTGCAAGGTGACACCTCCCTTCTTATAGCAAAAAATATTTCTGCCATTTATTTTAATGTTTTATTTAACTAAAGCGATTTGCTTCATAATATAGTGGTGGTTTATTAAAGAGAGGTCGTCGGGTAGGAGGGGGGGGGGGTAATATGCGTAAGTAGTACGTTTTGATAGCCTAATTTTCTAAGCCTCATTGAGCCTTCAGGTGAAAATCAAATACGCCTTTACTATTGGTGCTGAGGGTGGGGGGAACTAGTAGTAACCAAGTTGATTCGGGCTATGATTGGTTAAATTATGTACAGTGAGGTCGCATCAGCTATTATAATTTCGCATCAGCTATTACGAAGGAGTTTTCTCCACTTTCCTTAAAGTTCAAACTTAATACCCTTAGCCTATAGAGATATTGCAGATGCGCCTTTTTGAAAAACAAGATACACATAGTATCTTTTGACTTAGTTAAACATACCCCTCAACATACCTCAACGTTTCTCCTTAATACATATAACCTTTTCGAACACAATCGGAATCCAACATTTCCTAACGATAAATACTGTAACTAAAAAAAAAAGGATAAATTGTGTAATTTGCAATTCTTGCCCTGGGAGATTTTGGGGTCATTGCATCCCCGGAGCATAATTACTAGGCCTTTTCTCTGTTTTGAACACAACTGCTTTACAAAATTTTGATGATTGTTGAGGGGAGGGTATCCGAAACTGCAAATGAAGGGCCCTGTAGCCCTCCAATCAGTTTCAACATCCCCCCGTAAGTTTCAACTTAATACCCTCAGCCGTTCTCTAGATATTAATGATACGCCCTTTTGATAACTAGTATGCACACAGTATGTTTTGATTGTGCTCTGCATTCCTCTCCAAATCTGTAGAGTGTTATGCCATCCCTATAGGCATAGTCATTTGACCCTTGGAACATTTTGAACAAGATGGCCATTTCAAAACTTTGATCGAATGACTTGTAGAGAGCTTAAAGAGGGTATGGGAGGGGAAATGGCAGAACCTCCACATGTTCCGAAAGTTGTAGCTTAATACCCTCTGTCGTTCTTAAAATGTTACAGATCCACCTTTTTGATGAACTGGATGCACATGGTGCCTTGGTGCCTAATCAATCTTCATGCACTCCAACCTTCGTCTAACCTGACCCTATTTGACTCCACTCCTCCCCCTGAAAATCAACCCCATTCAGCTCGACCCTCCTTAAGTCAGCAATGTGGATGACAGGCTTGCTAATTGTTCCTGTAAAGAAGACCCAGCAACTGTAACATCAATCCGACACCCTATGTGTCAGCAGTGTCTCCGCTCTGGAGGATCTTTATCCTTTTTATACCTAGATAATGTTATTCAGCCCTTTTTCTCGAAAGTGATAAAAGTTTATCAAATAAAATGGTTTCTATCAATTGGTTAATTCTTATATAGGTTTTGTTTGTTTATGCTGCTTCAATACGAAACTATTCTTCACCCCCCCCCCCTATAAAAAACTGCAATTTTTCCTTCTGTCTTGTAAATTTGACATTAGCAAGGTTTACCATGCCCCGGGCCAGAGCACAATTTATTTTTATGCTTTCAGCAATGAGGTTGAATGGGGGTTGAGTCAGATAGGGTCGGGTTAAAACGGAGGAAGAGCTACTTAAGGGGTGATTTAAATGAGGGAAACATCGCACGGGAGTCGAGTTGAAAGGGCGTTGAGTTGAGTTGAAAGAATGTTGATTTAAAATTTGGCTGAGTTGCATGAAGGTTGAATTAAACGGGGTTTGAGTTGCATGGGGGTTGGATTAATTGGGGTTGAGTTAAGTGATGGCTGAATTGATTGAGAGATTAGTTTCTTGGGGTTTGATTCGCACGGAAGTTGAGTTAAAGTTAAATGGGGGTTAGTTTAAACAGGGTTTAGTTGAACGGGTTCAGTTACAAGGGGGTTCAGTTATACGACACCACTATTAACACAAAGTCAAGAGAGCCGAGCATCTAAAAACTTGCAAAAGAAACCATCCCAGTGGGGCTGGAAAAACGTTCTCACCAGCTTAAGATAAATACTGGATTTTGTCTCCCCCCCCCACACACAAGTAAACTTTCCTCCTAAAATCGTTCCATTTTTTATGAAACAGCCAAAGCAAAACAGAAAGCCAAAGCTTTCAAGATAGGTTAGCAAGAATGGAGGTTAAGCCTTCCTACTGCCCCCCCCCCTTTTATGCATGCTTTTTCCATGTTATGATCTTGGATTGATCTATTTATTAGATGAATCGTATATTCTCCAAAAGTAATTTACAAATTTACTTTTTAAAACTATACAAAAGCGACACCTAAAAAATAAAAGTTGAATACTTTGTAGAAGACGATAGAAAACGTGTTTATATAGCAGAAAAGACACACACGGTACCACGGCAAATATTCTGAATAATTGTCATAGGCCATATTAACGGAAAATAGTCAGCCTAATTACAAAGAAAAAAGTATAAGCTTCTGCAGTTAAAGACGTGTACGGCTATTAGTAACTCGTAGATGCTTAATTTAAATGAGAAAGACTAGAAACTACCAAATCCTCTTACTTAATCTTATCCTGTTTGAACCTTCTGCCTTAGCTGTCTCTCAACAAATTGCCAAACATATAAGACATTTTTTTTATATGCCCACCTCGTGGCAACCAGTCTTCCTATTACACCTTGTGTTAATACAGAAAAGCTATTTAGTTACTTTAATTTACTATGAACAAGAATTTGATTCGGTGAAGGTAACAGGGAGTTCACAAAGCTTAGAACTAAAACCATTTTCTAATAGCGATATAAAATATCAAAAGGTCAGGAAACTCCCGTAAATTAAAAGCTATCAATATATCACCGGCATAGGGAAAATTGTTTCTCTCTTCCTTAGAGACGAATTCAAACTTGTAAGAAACGGAATAAAATTCATCCAGCGCTGTTACGCGTCAGCTTAGTTTTTAGACGAAAGAAGATTCTAAGTTAAATCCACTTTGAGGAGGGAGGAGGGAAAATTTACAGAAAACAAAATAAAAATCTTAAATAAATAAAATAAAAATAAAAATAGAAGTCTTGCACCAGAGATGTGGGATGTCAGACACACAAGTTGATAGGGAACGGGTTTTTTTTCGACTAATCTCGGGGGAAGCGAAATTTCCCTCTCGCTGTGCAAAGAAGGATGGATCAGGCGAAAAAAAAATTCTGAATATTATTTTTTCTATTTATTTCTTTTTTCTTTCATTTCATTTTCCATCTAGAAAAATCAAACATAGTTACCTAATAACTAACTTTTCCTTTTTTCAGCTCCTTATATCTCGAGGACAAACCTCAAATAATCTCCTACCAAAATTTAAATACGTGTACCTATGGTAACACAAGTCATATAAACTGATGAAAAAAAGGAAAAAAAAATTAGAAATGGATCCTCAAAACTCACGCTTTGCACCGGAGACAATACAAAATAATACGCTGAAAGATAATGACAGAGACATAAAAGGAAATAAACTTATTTCTTTTTTCTTCCTTAAATTGACAAAAGAGGCTTGAAAAGCAGACTTGCAGTTTTAAGCATTCCAAAAATGTTACACCAACACCACGTAAAAAAAAACCTAATATCTATCAGCCAGAGATCAGGCTTCAGATAAAGTGCCGAGAGAATCAAAACATAACCAAACATTCAACATGGAAGTGAAAACAATAATATTAGCATTGATAATGTCTACACAACTACACTTTAATGAATCTATTACTTATTTAACTAAAGGAGTTTTATGACATGTAGAGACCAAGGCGACCAAATCAAATGCAAGATCAGCGACGTGGAAGTTGAAAGTCCAAGTGGAAGTTGATACCCTTTTACTTCTTGGGTAGACATGTACTTAGGCAGAACAATAATAATTTACCCTAATAGATTTCTTAGTCTCTTTTGATAAGCTCGCATCGCTATTTCTAACACAAGAAATAGTTATAAAAATAAGGAGATGAAAAAGAAAAACGAATATTCAACTAATACCTATAATTGTGGCTTTTATCACAAATAAATAGATTCAAATAGTTTTTGATGCTTTATTTGATTTAAAGATTGACTGATCAATTAAAATTCATTAATTGAGCCAACCAGGTTTAGAGGAGATGTCTTCTCGGATCTTTCAAAATCACTTTCTCCAGTCGTTCTAGAGTCTAAACCGAAGCTGGTAATAACATGATTCAATGGCAACAATAATAACTGAATAGAGTTAATACAGATTTTTTAGAAATAGATATCCTTATAATTGATAATTTACAAAAACAAATAGTTACAACAAAATTAAAAGTCTAGCTAACGGAAAGCAGAGCTGAATGTGTCAACTTAATACATGAGACAAAACTTGTGATTTATAGTTAAATATTAAATAGTGACGTTATTTATATTAAATAGTGACGATTTAGAAATCTTCACTTTTAATCGTGACTTATAAATCGTATCACCAAAAAGTGATACGGCCCTGTTCATTGTCAATGAGTGAAAGCCGTCCTGGCCTTCCTTAGCCGTCTTGGCTTAAGGGTTGGCACGCTGTTTTGAGAGTTCTTTGTCCAAGGGGCACGGGTTCGATCCCGAGTACAGCCAGTTATTTGGTTTGGGACGGGGTTAGTGGTGTGACTCTGTAAGCTCAGCCAGAGTTGACCCAGCTCTAAATGAGTAACTGGAGAAATTTGGGTGAGGTAAGTAGGAATGGTGTGTGAAAGCACAGGGTGGTTGGCCCCCAACTCCCCATTGCACTTCCTGGCTGAAGGGCCACGAAACAGAGATGAGCACCAACGATTTGGACCTTAAGGGCTTAATGCCGTCTTACATACTTTACTTACTTAAGTATGGTAAATTTCTTGCGCCGATCGGCATTATAACACACCTTTTAGCTTTATATTTGTGTGCACATCTATGTTCTTCAGAGTGAAAATGGAATTGCCTTTTGCAGTTTTTTTTTTTTTTTTTTTTGCTGAATTTTTTACTACCGGTATTTTTTATTACTAACTCAACCGAAGCCGTCGCTTTGCAGAAAAATGAAATGATTATTGCATTTTAGCGCCATCTATTATGGCGCAACTAAGTATATTACATTTATTGGAAAGAAAAACAGATGGCGATTCAACCCCTTGTATAAATAGATGAAAAAGGAGGAAATGTGGATGCCGAGCAGGAAGAAATGAAAGAAGGTGGGTGGGATACGCTATTCCAGTAATTGTTACAAACCATGCTAACCTTCAATCGTCAAATTTAGTCCCTCGTCAAACACTGGTAAAAATTCAGCTGACCAAAACAGCTGAAATTCCGAAGCTAAAGCGACTTGACGAAACTCCCCGGAGCGACATCCAAGAAGCTTCACCTGTTCTGAGACCAATAAAGTCTCATTGCACCATGCCAAACTTCATTCTGACAAATTACCGATCTCTCTGTAATAAGCTGGTAGATTTCGAGGTTTTACTCCGTGGTGAAAACGCAGCAGTTGCTGCTGTAACAGAAATCTGGAACCTTGACGATACCTCATAACAAATTGCAGGTATAGATCATTTCTCATTACACGTAGCAGTAGAAAAACAACCGGCTCGGTGGCAGTGTTGGAATCTATGTGCGGAAAAACATTTCATGCAAACTTCTGTGAATATACTAAACCGAACCACGAGGTTATCTGGGTCATGTGCCAATACCCTTGTCTATCTTGTCGCTTTTCGTGTCTCATATTTACTATCCAGACAGCGAACAAAATGGATGGAATCTTGTTTTTTATCTCCAAACTACGCCTGATTTAATCAGAAGCAGATGTAGTTACCCTGGTTTTATCATCATTGGGGATTTCAACCAGACAAAGAAAAACTGGCTAGAGACCAGCCTCTCTTTAAAGAGGATAGTCAACATCCCAACGCACTCATCCGGGATCACCCTTGAATTAGTTCTAACACACACTAAAGACTTTTATCCCCCTCCCCTATTGTCCCAGGGCCAATTGGGTCGTCTGATCACCACGCTCTAATGCTCAAGGCGAAAATTTCTGTGAGGAAACTTAAGCTTTCACGAGCAACAACAAGGCCCATAACCAACTTGGCCATAAGTGAATACGGCCGGTGGGTTGCTAAATACAATTTTCCAGAAGTATCCTTAGACGGCCCTCTTGAGCAGAGACTAAGTGCCTCTGATCTAAGACTAAGTGAAGACAGGTATGAATTTGTAGATGGCTTATCTCTCATGCTTGCTTATCTACTTGAAGGTAACACTCCTGTAGCACTGTCTGCTAGTGACATTCTCGATGAACTGAATTTCCAGTGTAACGAGTCCAATCTAACCATTAATGCTACCAAGTCAAAACTACTCCGGCTGAACCTCCCTAAAAAGAGACTTCACCCCCCCCCCCCAGAAGTCCTATTTCCTGTTGTGTCAGAAATGAAAATACTGGGAGTAATTTTCTCCAAAGACATTTATTTTTCCGCACATGTTGACAGTTTGATTAGGAAGGGTAACACTTCCCTTAAAACACTGTCTAAAATGCGTCGTTTCGATTGCGATTTCAAAAGCCTCCTCCGCGCCTACCTTTTCTATGTACGGTCAGTCTTGGAATATGCATGTCCTGCGTCTACACCCTTAGAGCTCTCCTTCCGTAGTACATACTGCTCACCTAATGCACGACCTCGAGACAGCGCAGAAAAGGGCAGTTAGGATTATCCTGGGATGTAGAGATATTCTCTACCAAGAAGCACTCAATAGCCTTGAAGTCCAGAGCCTTGAGCAAAGACTGAGCAATCTTATCATGAGGTTTGGAAAAGCATTGCTGCGAAACCCAATCCACCGTGACATTCTGTCCGGTGGCACAGGTGCGCCACCAAACAGAAAAAGCTGATAAAAACTCAAACTGACTCTTATACGTACACGAACAAGCTGATATTGTAATTCTTTTGTGCCAATTTTTACGTCTATGTTTAACATGTAATGTTTTTGCATCTGTAAATTAGCCAAGAGCTACAATAGTTGTCTAATATACCGTTCTCTCTCTCTCTCTCTCTCTTGCCCAGATTCACAATCAGTGCCTTTTACAAATTAGTTTGGCTTAGTTTGCTCATTCCTTTACTATCAGCACTAAATGCAAAACTCTTGAACAGAATTTTGACGTTTATGGCAGACAATGAGAAGCAATATCATATCTCAGTAAAACTAGGTCTATTTTTCTAATGTTTTACACGGAAAATTTGTAGTTTATCTAATTAAATAACAATAAAGTTTTTTAACCAACGGTGATAGCATAGTAGGTGTTAATCCGATCACAGCGCTTCACTTGAATATATTTAATTTTTTTTCGAAAAATAATAAGCCTGTAACTTCAGATACAGAATTACAAATTTCCAAAGATAATTTTTTAAATGGGGTTTTTAAAGGCCAAACCAAAACACGGAAGAAACTTACGAAGCGAATATTTCGAAAGAAAAACCGCCTTCTTTTTCTTCAGTGCGAACAAAATAATATAATCAAGGGAAATACTGAAGAAAAAAACGAACAACAAACGTGGAGGTCCACAAAACCAATGAAAAAACAGCTAAAAAATTAAAAGATAAATAAAATTCAATAAAAGACCAACAATTATAAGAACTAAAATCAAATACTTAATAGCCATAAAGTGAGTCATTTGCCAATATCCGCAATTTGCACAAAATCCCTTAAAATTCTGAACTGTTATCAGCAGATACTAACATACAACTGAGAAATAAAAGAAAAAAAAATCATTCACTGAAACAAACGAACCAGCAATTAAATAAATTGGAGAAGGTCACCTGATTTCTTCAGTATGGTTTTTTCTTCAGCATTTTCGTTTGGCCTTTAAAAACCCAATTTTTGATCGTTTTCTTTCTTCATGTTTGTGGATTTCCAAAATCCCAAGTTTTCGCGAAGGACACGAACAATTTTCCTAGCTTTCTAGCTAGGAAAATTGTAAAGGCACTGTGGACGCGATATTATTTAAAACATGAATTTCTTACCTTTTATGGATTTTTCTTTTTGTATTTTATATACAGCATCGTTCAAGAGTAATCGTAAATATTTTTTCAGCCTGTCTTTAAATCCTGACTATAACGGGACCTTCCGTTTCCTGAATGATGCATTAATGCCATCTATTTTTATAAGGAACAAATAGACAAAATTTAACTAAAAGTCCATTACGGAATTTGCAAAACATTCGGTAATGAGGGTTGAAGGGAGCAGGCACTAGGTATTTATCTAGTGACGCTTAAGATAGAAAAACTTTATTTATACCTAATTTTGGGAAGTTTTATCAGTTCAGAAATGATATTACAAATTCCCTTAAATGACATCCCTTTATTAGAAACGATATTACAAACTACAAATTTCTCCAGCCTAGAAATATGGTTTACGTAACAGTTATACTCATAAATTAAAACAAAAATAGCCTACCTGAGGACACATCTTGCATTGGTATTTCCTAGTCGTTCCATTTACATGACTTTGTTGCAATTGATGGTTCATTTTAGCGGCTTGAACAACTTGAGGAACGATGAGCATTCCCGAAGGGGTTGCAGCAGGAGGTGATATTGAGGAACTGCTGGAATTGGACCTAGGATTTCCGAAAATCGAATGAACCATATGAGACCCCACACCTGGTGTGACTTCCATTCGGTTGTCATCCATGGAAGGCAAATTTCCACCTGTAAAAAAATTGTCCGTACTAAATTGTATATTTTAGGAAAGAAACTTTTGTATACCCTGAAGTAAATTTTTCTGATTATCATTTTTATCCTGTACACAAAGACGGATAAATATAATATAAAGCAGGAAGCAGCGATCGCAGTTGTATATCCATTCTCTTGGACATAGGGTCTAAATAGGGGAATAGGAACATAGTGTCCCGAATGGTGTTTACGGTACGACGACTCTTTTCTTTTTTTATAACAAAAAGAAGAACCTTTAATAATAAGGAAGACTCTTATAAAGAAGACTCTTATAACGAAAGAATATGACCCTTTGTTGAAATTCACTATTTTGCATGTTAGGCCCCTGATATCCGTAAAAACCTGATCTCAGTAAGTTTTCGCCAGCAGGGACAGGGGGCAGACACTCACACCCACTCAACTCTGCTGATATACCAAATATGCTTAGTAATATATATAATTAGTATCCTGAAAAGTGTGACACTTTCTTGGCAAAGAATTTTTTTTCCAAATCTTTGAGCATTGAGCATCCCATCTATGAGCATTGCTGAAGACTATCTCTCACCAAAGGACATAGTTGTGAACCTATGTAACGAAGTTTAATAGGATGGTCTCATAAGCTTATGACAAACACCTTTTTCCCAGCATGGAATTAATTTTAGAATCTGGAAACTTTTGCTACCCATTCTTGAGTGGTGACAGGAAATTACCAATGAGGGAGGGGCAGGTTGCCTTAAGGGGCTTCGGTTTTATCAATATTTAAATGGAAAACTTTCTCATTTTCCTCCTTTTGCACATTTTTAATGCCGTCTTGATTCCTAGGGTGACACTGCCTCCTCGCTTTCCGGTGCCTATGCAACCGTGAGCATTATTTTATTTATAGATGTTTGTCTTGTATGAATGACAGAAACAATACTTATTTTTAAGTACTTATTTTTTATTTGACATGAGATTACGGCTAAAATGCTAATGCATGTACTAGATTATCACAATCAGGTTCTTATCATTTTGGTGGGAACGTGCGCAAAGATTCAAAAAGAAAATCCGTAAAATAATTGACAGATAAATTAGCCCAAAGTGATAACAGTAAGATTACTAAATCTAATTTAAACAAGGAAATTCAAGGCAAGTATGTACGCAAAGGAGTGAGTGCGGTCGCCCGGGCCCTTCAGTAAATCTTACTGTTTCTACGATTTTACCGATATATATATTAGATTTCCCGTATAATTCTCCTTTTTTTTTTAAACAACATACTTCTGGAGCGGTTTTCTGCACACGTGCTTGGTCGCTTAAATGTAAGATTCCTGCTAGTAAATTTAAAGTAAAAAGGAGAATCAGAACAATTGAGGAAATTACCCTAAAGAGAAAATGACAGCATCGCGAGAACTTGCACACCGAATCAAGCTGCACGCCGGCAATCCTACATAGTCAGGGAATCATAGTCAACCCTTAGTAACCCTTAGAGGTGCGGTGCTTCATTTCTATGTGGGTACATGCTATATTTGGAGATTATATTGGCAACTAAAACATGCAGAACTATTGGTGATACTTATTTCAAAAGATTGGCAAAGCGTGCATGGGTCCATATTAGACCATCCCTTGGGGAGTCTCAAAGCCATGAGACTCCACAAGTTCCTGGTCTTCCGGTCATTTTATGACCGGTCCCTCTTTTTGGCCTTCTTTCATCGCTGATTTCTTTCTGAAGGCCTTTGATCGGGTGAGAACCTTCTGCGGAAGATAGCTGGGTATCAAAATTCGCTGCAAAAACCTTCTAACACTCAGCTTGATTATCCCACTTTATAAGTCTTGCATCAGACCCATAGCCAAGTATGGATGCTCGCTGTGTGCTGGTACCTCGAAGACATTGTTAGCATAACCCCAAACGACCCAGAATAGGACTAATAGGCAGGTTCAGTTGCCCCCACAACTCTCTCCAGTCTGTTGGAGGTTTGATGTAGCATCGATAGCTATTTTCTACGAGTGAGTAAATTCACTTTCTTTTCTAGATCTCTTGGGTATTGTGTCCCCGTTGTCCAACCAATAAGACAGACACGAAGGCACACAGCTCTGTCCAATTATCTAGAGGCTGGCATGCCGAAAACTGAGCTGTTCTTCAAGCAGCAGCTTTGAAGAAGAGCTTCATTCAATATTGCACTTCGATCTAGAATAATCTTCCTGGGAAAGTTCTCCCTAAGAATTTCTCTGATGACTTTTCAAAAGAAGGTTTAACAACCCCCTAAAACCTCGAAAAAAGACAGGCAGCAAATCAGATATTTAATCATATTGGCGCAGCGAATTTGGTATTAAAAAACATAAAAATGATAAAAACATACCCTAGTCAAAGTAATTAATATTGAGAGGACACTATTACATAATACCAGAGGCTCCCTACCTCTGGGAGAGAGGACACCAAAAGAATGGCTAGGGGCAATAGGTTTTCAATACAGCATGGTACAGCTATGAAGGGACATTTTAATAAAAATCTTGCACCAACTCCAAAGGGGGTGAAATATCGCATTTAAGAATCAAAGGAGTATCGACCTTTAAAACCATTAGAAAACCCTATCTTAGACGGGGATACACAATTTTAGGATCCTCGTTCTCAACTTTTAAAAAAGGGCAGAGCCGCTTTCATCCAGTAGCCACTGCTTAAATATTGTAATGGCATCTATAACCTATTTCTCCTCCTAGGTAGTAAGATAGAAACCGTTCAAAGTCGTTATCCATTCACAGCTTTTTTTTTAAATTCAGCAAAAAAGAAAAAAGTCACTCCCATCATCATCCACGCGATTTTTTGACTAAGATAATTGTTTTCAATTTCAGTTTTCTGAAAAAGTTGCGCAGAAATTCTTTCGAGAATTCAAAATTTTTGGGCAAGATTTATTATTGGCGTTAGAAAATATATAAAAAAAAAACATTTTGGTACTTAACATACAAAACTGCATTTAAAAAAAAGTCATAAACAACCAAATTTTCTTTTCTTGTTTCCAGTACACGTGTAAGATGAAGTCTAAAACAG
This sequence comes from Artemia franciscana, assembly GCF_032884065.1. NCBI lineage: Eukaryota > Metazoa > Arthropoda > Branchiopoda > Anostraca > Artemiidae > Artemia > Artemia franciscana. The sequence continues at coordinate 31,736,964 of NC_088870.1, forward strand.
TGAACTTGATTATACCAAGGTATTAAATTAAACTTTTGGCACTACGATTATAACATTTGATTGTAATAAAATTTTTACTCTAATCTGGAAAATGCAGTCAAAATTTTTCTTTCGCCAAAAGTGTGATCAAGGATTTATGTTATTTCTTTTTAATTAACTTGCAATTTAATTAATTATTAGTGCATACCCATCAAAACTTAACCCAGAAATTTCAAGATATATTATTCCACAAAAACTATGAGTACTGTCTAAAATCTGATTAAATATTTAGTAACAAAATTATGGAAACTACAATAGAGAATTAAGGGAAGCAGGCCACCCTGAACGCATTATATTAAATACATAACCTAGCCAACTCAATGTATTAAATATTTAATTGAAATAAACCTTCATAGCAGTTTAACTCACTCAGGCTAAGCTGATTATATGAAAGTACACACAAAAAAAACGGTTTTAAACTAATCAAACTTCTTGAGTATGGTCGGAATAACACGTAATTACCGATTGACCTAATGTCAAACAACAACCTTAAGGAAAAATGTAGTTCTAACTCACTTTTTAAGGCGTTTTTGAAATATTTGAGCCGTTCAAATCGAGAGCTCCGTTTCCTCTCCAGTTTTAAATTTGTCATTTCATTACAAAAATATTCTCCAGAATTTTTTAGTACGAACCTTTTTCACTTAACAGTCAGATTGTGGTATGGACAATTCAACCATCTTCAATTGACATTATAAAATTCAGATTCCTTTTTAGATCGAAAAATCAACAACCTTTCTTCTGGGTAACATAATCGGTTATTGGTGAGTAAATACCCCAAAAAATCAAGACATAAATACGTGGATAAAATATACAGTTACTATATTTGTGTAGGGCTTTGTAATTGAATATTTTGAAATACTTATTTAAGACCCATCTTGATTTTTTTACAACTGCTTTCTTGTTCTTTGTTTATTCGTTTTTATTTGTGGGAGAAAAAGAAAAATCCAAAAATATTAAATAGAATTTCAAATCACAATTCCCGTTTAAAAATTAAACAGCTTTTATCACTCCACATTTATAGCTCATAGCTTTAAGTGTTTATAAGTGTTAAGCTATAAGTTGTATCACATAATAGCTCAAAATGTTGCCGAAGTACACATTGTCTGATTGTCGGAAGTTGGATTGTAAACGACCATCTAGATCACAAAACTGAAAGACAGTTCATCTGCTAGGCTTGCAAAAATATTATAGCAGATTCTATAAATATTTTAAACGGAAAACGTTGGGAATATAGTTCCATTCTCAAACACTAAGATCGCTTTCTATCTTCTCTGTTAGGGAATAGACGCTTATCAATCTTTTATAGAAAATCTTCACCACGGAAAAACGGCACCAAAAGGGGCACGAGGGGGAGCAATCGGCCCTCCATAGATTTCGAGCATACCATTTTTCGATCAAAATCCCCCTAAGTTTTGAAAATACATTTTCTGCACCTTCATTAAACAAAATAAAAAAAATCTAGTCCTCCCCGTTTAAATTTTTGTGAATTGGCACCACTGCAATGATAAAACAAGAAAATTCGGCCATTGTTACCTTAAAAAACTATTCTTTATTAAAAGCCACTTAATATGCACCTATTTGCACGGTACCCTTACAATCATGGGTTCCAAGAACCGAGCCCAGGTGTTAGGGCAGCTCTGATCTTAAACCAGGTTGGTTCTTAACAAAAGGTTTATTTAAATAGATCAAGGTATCAAACATTTTTAGTTACGTCGTTTCCTTAAAATAAACCGTTTTTCTCTGTTTCAACTTCTGGTTCTGATGACTGAAATAAAGACCAGTCTTAATTGAAAGGTTAATTTTAATTTTAATTCGTTTAATTTTAAAGAACTTAATTGAGCTTAATTTTGAAGTAGAGTCATAACAACAAGCCATAATTTCAAGTAGTCTCATCTAGATGTCATTCTGCAGAAAACAAATAATATAGTTAATGTAATATAATAATGAAATTGTAAATAATTGTAAATAATATAATAATGTATATAAAAATAATTGTAAACAAAATAATATAGTAATGAAATTGTTCCGCAAAAACTGTACATACAAAAAAAAAACCTGATCAAAGAGTGCGTGATAACAAACTGTAAATAAGGAGCGGTTCGACTCAATAGTAACCGAAACTCTAAAAAACGGAATTTCAATATCAGGAGATACATCAGAAGAATTAGCTTATTATGCTGATATGCAAATATATAAGATTTATCAAGTTCAGTGCTACCCATCAAACGTTACAACCTTAGAAAATTTGTCTCACTTTGGAAATAGAGATGAACACCCCCTAAAATTCAAGGAATCTTAATGAGAATTACACCACCATATTCAGCGCATCGGTAAACCATATTGTAGAAGTTTCAAGCTCCTATATACAAAAATGTGGAATATTTTTGCCAGAAGACAGATTAAGGATGTTTGTTTATTTATTTTTCTTTTTTTCCTGGGAATGATCATAGTGAAATAATGATCCTAGATGATCGGGAGAGGGTGCATTCAAACGGGAATTAAAAGTTCTAGTGCTCTTTTAAGTGACTAAAAAGATTAGAGGGCAACTAGCCTCCCTCCCACACCTATTTTTTCCCCTAAGTTATCTGATAAAAATTTAAAAATATAAATTTTATTCAGTATAGTTGAAAGAGCAAATAGCTATGTCTTTAGCTGTAAAATGACCTTTTACAGCCCGCGAGGAGAGCCCTGTGAGTTATGAAATTGGTCCATTTGTAACGTATAGCATTTGTTACTGGAAAGCACAGAGACATTTTTTGGGGGGGGGGTGTCATATGGGAGGAGGGGAATTAGACATTAACTACTGTAAAAATTTCTTTTTTAATTGTCTTACGTTCTCTTTACCAAATTTTACGTGTGGAAATGTTCCGGGGGAATTATCTGGGGGCTATTTTCCGCGTGTTTTGATTTCCGGAAAAAATTAAAACGGAAGGGGGCCTTTTGGGAGAGGTCGAGAAGCCGATTATAGATTAAAGTCTCATTCAAATGAAAGAATGTTAAGGAGAATTTTTCAGGCTGAATTGTCCGCAAGCAATTTTATGGAGAGAAGGTTCAGCGAAGATGGAACAGCATATAGCGAAATTGACGGGGGAGGGCGCACTTTATGTTGGATGAAATATCCAACGAGGAGTTTTCCGTGAGGGGGGGTTATTTTATGGAGGGTGAGCCATATTTACCAGCAGCAATTGAAAATCGATCAGAAATTAAACTTAAAAAAAGTTCTTTTAACTGAAATTAAGGAGCAGCAGCATTAAAACTCAAAACGTACAGACATTGTTATATAAGTGAAGGGCTGCCCTTCCCTCAATACCTTGCTCTTTACGCTAAACTTCGTAAGTTTGTCCCAATTTTCTAAGAACAGCTACTAAAATATGGGGGCCGTTTAGTTAGAATAAAAATTTTTTTTTGTTTTTTTAAAGCGCTAACAGCTTTAGCGTACAGAGAATGGTATTGAGGAGAGGGCAACCATTCGTATAAATAAAAAATCTGCCAAATCAATATGCAAATTTCGTTTTAATTTGTCATTTACAGTGAGCCAAATTTGAACATACATTAGTTGAAAAACGTTCAGAAATAAAATTAAAAAAAAACAGGTTTTTTTTAGACTGGAAGTGAGGAGCGACTGTAAAACTAAAAACAAACAGAAATTATTCCGTACGTGAAAGGGGCTTTCCCCTCCTCAACGCCTCATTTTACGCTAAAGTTTGACTCTTTGTCCAAACTATACTTTTTAAAACAATAAAAAAAAACTTTAGCGTAAAGAGCGATGCGTTGAGGAGGCGACAACCCCTTTCATATCCGAAATAATTTCTGCTCGTTTTCAGTTTTATTGTCGCTCCTAACTTTCAGTTAAGAAAAACTTGTCTTTTATTTAATCAAACAGTTTGTGGTAACGAACTGTAGTAAGGAGCAACTCTTTTTTTCCCAAAGTCACCGGATCAAAATTTTGAAATAGCCATTTTGTTCAGCATAGCTGAAAAATCGGATAACTATGTCTTTGAGGACGACTTAATCCCCCACAGTCCCCGGGGAAGGGCTGCAATTGATAAACTTTGCCCATTGTTTACATATAGTATTGGTTATTGGGAAGTATACAGACGTTTTCAGGGGAGATTTTCTCTGTTGGTGGGGGGAGGGGTTGAGTGGGAGCATCTTTCCATGGAGGAATTTATTATAGGAGAAGAGAACCTCCATGAATGGGGCGCAGGATTTTCCATCATTATTTAAAAAACAATGAGAAATTAAATAAAAAACAAGTTTTTCAACTAAAAGTAAGGAACAACATTAAAACTTGAAAAAAAAACAGAAATTATTACGTATATGAGGAGATTCGTCCCCTCCTCAACACCTCGCTCTTTTCGCTAAAGTATTTTTAGTAATTTCAAAAGAGATATCTATTCTAATTAAACGGCCTTCGTGATTCAGGGGTTATTATTAAACAATTGGAAAAGACAGAATTTCGATGCTAAGAGACATATCAAAAGAATCGGATTTTTATGCTGATTTTAAATATATAAGTTTCATCAAATTTAGTCTTTGTCATCAAAAGTTACGAGCCTGAGAAAATTTGCCTTATTTTGGAAAATAGGGGGTAACACCCCCTAAAAGTCATAGGATCTTAACGAAAATTACACCATCGCATTCAGCGTATCAGAGAACCCTATAGAAAAAATTTCAAGGTCCAATCTACAAAAATGTGGAATTTCGTATTTTTTGCCAGAAGACAAATCACGGGTGCGTGTTTATTTGTTTTTTGTTTTTTTTTTGTTTTTCCCCAGGGGTCATCGTATCGACCAAGTGGTCCTAGAATGTTGCAAAAGGGCTCATTCTAACGGAAATGAAAAGTTCTAGTGCCCTTTTTAAGTGACCAAAAAAATTGGAGGGCACCTAGGCCCCCTCCCACGCTCATTTTTTCCCCAAATTCAACGGATCAAAATTTTGAGATAACCATTCTGTTCCGCATAGTCGAAAACCATAACAACTATGTCTTTGGGGATGAATTACCCCCCACAGTCCCTGGGGGAGGGGCTGCAAGTTACAAACTTTGACCAATGTTTACTTACAGTAATGGTTACTGGGAAGTGTACCGACGTTATCAGGGGGATTTTTTTGGTTTGGGTGTGGGGTTCAGGGGAGGGGGCTATATGGGAGGATCTTTCCTTGGAGGAATATTTCATGGGGGAAGAGAAATTCAATGAAAAGGGCGCAGGACTTTCTAGCATTACTATAAAAAAAAAACAATGAAAATGTAAACATGAAAAAGTTTTTCAATTGAAAGTAAGGAGAAGCATTAAAACTTAAAACGAACAGAGATTATTACGCATATGAGGGGTTCTAAGAATACTCTAGCATAAAGAGCGAGGTATTTAGGAGGAGATAAATACTTCGCTCTTTATGCTAAAATTTTTTTTAATAATTTCAACTATTTATTCTACGGCCTTTCTGATTCAGGGGTCATTCTTAAAGAATTGGGATAAAACAAGATTTAATGTGAAGAGCGAGGTATTAACGAGGGGACAAACCCCCTCATATATATAATCAAAAATATGAGAATATAAAAGTTTGTTACGTAAGTTAATTCTTAGCTTAAGTATTTTTTTTACTAATAAAAACGTTCGTTAAAAATAAAAGATTTAGTTGCCTTTTTAAGTAACCGAAAAATTGGAGGGCAACTAGACCTCCTTCCCCACCCCTTATTTCTCAAAATCGTCTGATCAAAACTAAGAGAAAGCCATTTAGCCAAAAAAAGAATTAATATGCAAATTTCATTTTTATAATTTATGTACGGAGAGCCAAAATCAGACATGCATTAATTCAAAAACTTTCAAAAATTAAATAAAAAAACAAGTTTTTTTAAATGAAAGTAAGGAGCGACATTAAAACTTAAAACGAACAGAAATTACTCCGTATATGAAAGGGGCTTTTCCTCTTCGACACCCCACTCCTTGCGCTAAAGTTTGATTCTTTCTCGCAACTCTACTTTTTAAACAATAAAAAACTTTTAGTCTTCAGTTTTTCGGAGGGCCAACGTTTCAGAACTACACTTGACAACTGTTATTACTGTTGCTTCTAATCTTGGCTCACAGACTTATTTTTCTATTCTTCCAAGCTTTATTTCAATTGTGAAATACATACTGGGCCTTGACTATTAGGCTTTTAACATCTTCACTGCATCCATCGTCTTTACTAATAATAATACCTAGGTAACTTGACAAATCTCCTCGTTGCCCAAAGCCACCTATTCGCCGTCACGTATTCCCACTCTAAGTGACTTAGTCTTCTTAAGATTGATTTTCAAGACCATTTTTGCACCCCGGACTTTTAAAACCTCAAAAGAAAAATCACATTTTACGAATATTTTCATCTAAGACGCTCAAATCATCAGCATGATCAAGTATTGGAGAGTTTAACTTTCCTCTTTGATTCCAAGCTCCCCCATAGCCTTTGTCGTGACTCCTTACGACAAAGTCCATCAAACCTCAACCGCAACAATGTTATTCTTATACGTACTACTAATCAGCATAATGTATTTATCCGTTATACCATGCAAGGATGGGCTTCTGTTGGCTGAATCAAATGCTTACTCATAACCTATAAAAATAAGGACTAAATGGATCTGATGACCCAGGTATTTCTCGATTATTAATGTAAGAGCGGGAATTATCCATTGAAACTTTATGCACAGTAACTCTCCAAGTCTAAAAAGTATCAGCATACTAAGTAATTTCCTTCCTAAAGAAACCAATTTCATCCTCTGTAATCCCTATATTCACTCTTATAACTTTACTTAAAGGAGGTTTGATGGAAGTTTTCCTGAAGTCGCTACGTGCTTCCCCTTTTGCAAAATCATATTGATAATAAATTATATCTAACTACACAACCACCATATTTAAGAAATTCATCTACCACAATATCAGCACCTGGGGCATTATTATTTTTTAATACTGTTAATACTTCCGCTAATTCTTCCCTGCAAAATAAATCTCAGTCCACTTCGGAAGTGTCATAAATTTTGCAATCTTTTCTATATCATTTCCAATAGCTTTTTGGCAATTTAGCACACTCTCAAAATGTTCTACCCATCACACTCTAAATCTTTTGCTATTACTAAATGTGGCCTCATTCCTATCTATAACTGGGACAAGCACAGGCTGATTATCCCCTCTCAATTTTTTAACATGCCAATACAAATTTTACTTTTATGCCGTCTGGGTGCATCTTTTAGATCTTCAGCGACTTTATCTGTGGCCTCCACTTAAAAGCTTCTTAATTCATATTTTAATGCTTTTCGACTTTCCTTATATTCCTCTTATTTTCATATGATCTGCAACTCAAAGAAACTAAAGATTTTCAAAAAATTAAGTTTTAGATGAGTGTTACTGGCAAAAATGTAAAAAATTTAGTGCCAACTAATGTTTCATTCTGAACCTTTTTCTGTGATGGTACAAAGCAAATTCCTTTGTTGGTAACTTATTGGAGAAGAGTTATTCTTCAAACTGTTATGGTTAATACTTAACTAGATAAAAACTTCCCTGTACTTCACTCCATTTTCAAAGTCAATAGAGAATTACAAATTTATTGAATTACAATATTGAATTAATGGAAAAAAGGAATGCCATTTTCCTCCCCCAGTAAGAAATTTTTCGCACGGCCGGAGAAGATGTTGGATCCTCAACTATTTGTTAAGGGCATTTAACAAAAAGTGAATAATGAAAAGGAGAAGTATTCTTTTTTCTTGCGTTACTTGTTCCGTTACAGTAATTAAAAAATGCATTTCTTTTGTAGTTTTTCCTGAAATCTGAGAAAAATTTCCCCTGTTAATAGGTATGGCAATTTGAAAGAAATATTTCTTATGCTAAAGATTCTCTAAGAAAATTTTAAACCAGCAACTTTTTTTTAATTTATGAGAAAAAAAAGTGATTAATGAAAAGAAGAAATATTGGAAGAAAATTTTAATTTCGAATGGTCTCTCAAAACAAATGGCGCCAAAACGGAAAATACATTTTTTGGCAGTGTCTAAAAAATCTAAACAGCGATTCGGTCAGCTAAGCGGCTAAGTAAAACAGTGCCAGGATTTTTCTATGTGAGAAAAAAAAGTGATACCAGGAGCAGCTGTCTAAATACAGACATCAGATAAATTAATCCTTTAGAAAATAGGCTGAAAAATAATTTAGCTTGTGTTGAACCAGTAGGCGGGGTGTCACTCCTAAAAATGCTAGCTAAATTAAAAGGAAAATTGTTCATATTAAGAATCCCTATGAACAAAGAGTATGTTCAGCACCGAAAAGAAAAACAAAAAAGTGAATGTAAATTTTCATTTGATTTTTTATTTTGCACTAAAAATGTTCAAAAGATGCTCAGATTTTATTCCTAAACATTTTTTTGAAGATGGAAAGAAGAAAAAAGTGTGGTCGATTACGTTATTCTAGACAGCAATTGTTGAAATCTTGTTTACGGATGTTACTGTTTATTCTTCTTCTTCTTTTTGTTGCTATTGTTCTTATTGGTCAATATGTGGGAATACAGAATATAAAGGCTTCATCGCTTTAAGTGTTTTTAGTGGTAGGTGGCTGTGGGTTTGTAAAGAGGTTATATTGAGGTACAAAGCACATGGTGAGAATTAGTGGGAATTGGTAACTATCGGTTATATAATAGACACTATACAATTTCGATTCCGAATGATGCGAGCCTGACACAAGGAACTGGTCAAGCAACTTCTTTATACCACACAATTAGCTTTGGTTTGGTTGCAAAAAAATTGTAGCCATATTTTATTAAGTATTTAGTTTGCTTTGGTTTATGCAAACAAATTTGGGCTATATATTTGCACACTAGGGAGGGGGTGGGGGTAAAGCATAGCACATATTAAATACAGCAATGGCTAGTTGACGTATTTAATATATTTTATGCTTTACCCCTCCCCCTAATGTGCAAATATATAGCCCAAATTTGTTTCTAAACTTTCATTTATTCATCATATTTTATTTCATTTTATTAGCATTAATCGAATTTCACTTCCCGAGTGTCTATTATATAACTGATAAGTACCGTGAGAATTGTACACAAGATGAGTAGCGAAATAAATAGGACGTGTGTTCTTTTCTAAGAGCAAAATTGAGACAAATGTCAAACAAGTCCACAAAAATTGCCCAAAATATCATTGATTTCACATTTTATAATGAGTAATAAATTCATGCCATGGATTTTAAATTAATTTGAAAGACATGAAGAAGGAGGAAGGAGATGCTTCCTGCTGAAACATAAAAAAAAAATACTTATTAAGAGAGGTATATCAATTCAGTATCGTTATGCAAAAACATTTAAGTGAACTGTTTGACTAAATTGAGCTATTGACATATTTCTAAAATTTTGAAGTAGAATTGTTATAGCAGATGGACTTATGATGTCAGGTTTCCACTTAGCCTACCCTCAAAAGATGGATCGAATTAAAATTTGCAACTTCAGCCTCAAAACTGGAAAACCTAATTTGAGAATATCAAGTCAAAGAACGTCAATTCGAAATTCTAACATACCACGATCATGCTAAGTCACCGAATCAAACAGTTCGTGGTAACGAACTGTAGTAAGGAGCGATCCGGCTCAATAGAAACCAAAACTCTAAAAATTGGAATTTTGATATCAATAGCTATATCAAAAGAATCGCATTTTAATGCTGATTTTAAATATATAAGTTTCATCAAGTTTAGTTTTACCCATCAAAAGTTACGAGCCTGAGAAAATTACGAGCTACGAGCCTTATTTAGGAAAATAGGGGGAAACACCCCCTAAAAGTCGTAGTATCTTAACGAAAATGACACCATCAGATTCAGCGTATCAGAGAACCCTACTGTAGAAGTTTCAAGCTCCTATCTACAAAAATGTGGAATTTTGTATTTTTTGCCAAAAGGCAAATCACGGGTGCGTGTTTATTTGTTTTTTTTTGTTTTTTTTTCCCCAGGGGTCATCGTATCGACCAAGTGGTCCTAGAATGTCGCAAGAGGGCTCATTCTAATGGAAATGAAAAGTTCTAGTGCCCTTTTTAAGTAACCAAAAAAATTGGAGGGCATCTAGACCCCCTCCCACGCCCATTTTTTTCCCAAAGTCAACGGATTAAAATTTTGAGATAGCCATTTTGTTCAGCATAGTCAAAAACCGTTATAACTATGACTTTGGGGATGACTTACTCCCCCACAGTCCCTGGGGGAGGGACTGCAAGTTACAAACTTCGACCAGCGTTTACATATAATAATGGTTATTGGGAAGTGTACAGACGTTTTCAGGGGGATTTTTTTGGTTTTGGGGGTAGGGTTGAGGGGAGGGGGCTATATGGGAGGATCTTTCCTTTTAGAAATATGTCATGGGGAAGAAAAGTTCAATGAAAAGGGTGCAGGGCGCAGGACGAATCTGGTCACGTTAGAAAAAAACGTCAAATTCAGAGCTTAATATACAATGCTGGGTGTTCGGAGCCCCTCTATTATGGAGTATAATTTGAAAATAACACAACTATACGAGCGATAAAACATATATACCACAACCATAACTCAATTAACGAAAGAACTGTTAAGAGATAACACAACTATAAAGCGAAAACAGGTGCAAACTAATGGGAGAATAAACGAACTAAGAGGTGGAAGGGGCCCAGAGAAAAAATATAATCCTTTTCCAATTTTGAGCCTAACTTCCGCAAAGGAGTAATAATGTCAGAAGCCCCGAAATACCGAATTATTTTCTTTTTCCTATCAGACCGGGGTACATGAAACAGAAACTTACAATAGCGGAAATATAATATACACAATTCAGCCAGATCTTGTCTTTTTTTCAGGATAGGTGAAATACCACATAGGAAAAGTATTGAATGGTCGCAAAAACTAGTGTATAGCAATGCAAGCGCTTTTCGATAATAATGATCACGATTAGCTACTATTTTACCATAACCCGCTTTAAGTTTTCTTTAATATGCAGTACAATATTGATCCTAAAAGCTAATAGATTCCAATAAATATGAATGCTTGACCGCCGCAAATCAGAGATACAATGGATTGAGAAGTTAGAACGCGGATTTCAAATGGGCATAGACTTTGCATTAAAGACTCGGTACTCACACTTATCAATATTCAATGACAGACCAACAGTTTTGAAATGTTTTGAAATAGATGATACGGAATTCGAGAGGCTAGATTTAAAACGGCTATATCTAGAAGTATATCATCCGCATATGCAGTACAAGAGACAATTACCAAATTACAAAAAAGAAAGGGCATAATTTTGTATAACACACTGCGGATCCAAATACTGAAAAGATACGGTGAAAGAACACCACCTTGACGCACTTCCAAGCGGGTTGGAATATTCCCATAACAATTAGAGTGAAACTTAACCGACTATGGGAATCAAACAGTTCGTGGTAACGAACTGTAGTAAGGAGCGACCCGGCTCAATAGTAAACGAAACTCTAAAAAACGGAATTTCGATGCTAAAAGATATATCAAAAGAATCGGATTTTTATGCTGATTTTAAATATATACGTTTCATCAAATTCAGTCTTTGTCATCAAAATTTACGAGCCTGAGAAAATTTGCCTTATTTTGGAAAATAGGGGGTAACAACCCCTAAAAGTCATAGGATCTTAACGAAAATCGCACCATCGCATTCAGCATATCAGAGAACCCTATAGAAAAAATTTCAAGGTCCAATCTACAAAAATGTGGAATTTCGTATTATTTGCCAGAAGACAAATCACGGGTGCGTGTTTATTTGTGTTTTTTTTTCCAGGGGTCATCGTATCGACCAAGTGGTCCTAGAGTGTTGCAAGAGGGCTCATTCTAACGGAAAGAAAAAGTTCTAGTGCCCTTTTTAAGTGACCAAAAAAATTGGAGGGCACCTAGGCCCCCTCCCACGCTCATTTTTTCCCAAATTCAACGGATCAAAATTTTGAGATAGCCATTTTGTTCCGCATAGTCGAAAACCATAATAACTATGTCTTTGGGGATGACTTACCCCCCACAGTCCCTGGGGGATGGGCTGCAAGTTGCAAACTTTGACCAATGTTTACATACAGTAATAGTTACTGGGAAGTGTACCAACGTTATCAAGGGGATTTTTTTGGTTTGGGTGTGGGGTTCAGGGGAGGGGGCTATATGGGTGGATCTTTCCTTGTAGGAATATTTCATGGGGGAAGAGAAATTCAATGAAAAGGGCGCAGGACTTTCTAGCATTACTATAAAAAACAATGAAAATATAAACATGAAAAAGTTTTTTCAATTGAAAGTAAGGAGAAGCATTAAAACTTAAAATAAACAGAGATTATTACGCATATGAGGGGTTCTAGAAATACTTTAGCATAAAGAGCGAGGTATTTAGGAGGAGATAAATACTTCGCTGTTTATGCTAAAAAAAATTTTAAGTAATTTCAGTTATTTATTCTACGGCCTTTCTGATTCAGGGGTCATTCTTAAAGAATTGGGACAAAACAAGATTTAGTGTGAAGAGCAAGGTATTAACGAGGGGACCAACCCTCTCATATATATAATCAAAAATATAAGAATATAAAAGTTTGTTACGTAAGTTAATTCTTAAGTTACGTATTTTGTTTACTAATAAAAATGTTCGTTAAAAATTAAAAGATCTAGTTGCCTTTTTAAGTAACCGAAAAATTGGAGGGCAAGTAGGCCTCCTTCCCCACCCCTTATTTCTCAAATTTGTCTGATCAAAACTAAGAGAAAGCCATTTAGCCAAAAAAAGAATTAAAATGCAAATTTTATTTTAATAATTTATGTACGGAAAGCCAAAATCAGACATGCATTAATTCAAAAACTTTCAGAAATTAAATAAAAAAAACAAGTTTTTTGAAATGAAAGTAAGGAGCGACATTAAAACTTAAAACGAACAGAAATTACTCCGCATATGAAAGGGGCTTTTCCTCCTCGACACCCCGCTCCTTGCGCTAAAGTTTGATTCTTACTCGCAACTCTACTTTTTAAAACAATAAAAACTTTAGCGTAAGGAGCAGTGTGTCGAGGAGGAAAAGCCCCTTTCATATGCGGAGTAATTTCTGTTCGTTTTAAGTTTTAATGTCGCTCCTTACTTTCATTTCAAAAAACTTGTTTTTTTTTATTTAATCACCTTTGACAGATATTACCTATGAAAGATATAAAACCTGATCCACCAGTTCGACTGGGATAATTCAAAAGACGGTAAGTTACATAACATGCATTTTAGAGAAGAGAAAAACCATCTCGTTTTTTATATATTTAAGGAGAAAATTTTGTTATTGAAAAAAAAGAACACAACTTTAAATGACCTGATACTTCTATCTATATTAAGAACCAAATGATAAAGCGAAAACAGATTGAACCAATCTATACATTTCAAATAACTCCTTTGAAAGTAATCGAATTGTTTCATAATGAAAATATGTTAAGAAACATTTCGTGCCGTATTCCTTCACGAAAGGTGACTTCCTCTATGAAATCAAAAATGACAAATTTATATTCAACCTCAAAGGAAATCTGGGTGGCAAATAATTAACCCCCAACATCGAAACCATTATCCCTTTCTACCGAGACCGCTTTTCTCAAATTATAAGACAATACTAAACCTCTACAGTAGCAAGAAGGCCTATTAACATAAATCAACCATACCTATTATACTAAAACTATCATAGGCCTATAATCTTTATAAATTTACGAGGAGACACGCGTTCTCAGCCACATTTATGTCAAAATCTCAGACCCAAAAAAGTTTTAAATATCTTACACAGTGTGGTTTGCCTTGCGGCTTCAAAAAAAACTACTGAAAATAAAGTAAAAACTAGCGTTAATAATGACACTTAGGTACGTACTGTCACTGTGAGGTAGTATAAAATTCAACCCGTTTAGAAGTTGCAGAGCTTCTTGTCCAAGCGCAAAAAAAAACTTGTTTGAAAAAAGGCGAAAAATATTTAAGAAGGTATTGGTCATATCGATTAAGATTTATTGCAATAAATTATCAAACGAATAATGAATTTACGTTTTCTTGTAACAAAAGGATGGCAGGTGGCAATTTATTTTTTGGGATTTTCAAATTTCTGTAAGAGGTATACTAAAGAAGAGTCGCAAGAACTTGTAGAGGAGAAATACAAAAGACATGCGAGATTTTATGGTCGTTTATTGTATTTTATCAAATAAAAAAAAAAATAATTCAAATGAAAGTAAAGGAGCTGGTAATTAAAAAAAAAAATGCCCAGATATTATATATACGAGAATTTAAGAAAACAAAACATGAGTGTTTTTTATGGTCATTTGCTGTAATTTATGAAATAAAGATACAGTTTTTTTTCCAAATTGAAGCAAATTTAAAGTTGCCTTTTGAAACATATGACCTGAAAATTGTGTTCTTAAGGTAAAAGTAAAAAATACACCCTCTAGTTCTCGAGGCATTAGGATAAAAAAATTGTCACTTTGTTTATATGTTAGACCATTCATTCTAAGAAAAAAAAGTTTTGTTTTACCAGAATCAGCGGAGGGTTGCGGGAGACTACCCTACTCACATACAAGATGATTTCCGTTTGTTTTTAGTTTTAACGTCACTTTTTAACTTCATTTGAAGAAAAACATTCTTTTTAAATTTTGGTTCTTTCTTAAATTCATGCTGAGAGTTATCCTAAATATGAGAGAGACTCCCCCCATACCTTCAAAATTTTCCTCTTTATACTGAAGCTTAACATTTGGATAACAATGTTTCGAGTAAAATGGCAAATATCGGCACATTTATTCACCAACACGAATAATTTTTTTTTTCAAATAAGAGGGAGCCTGACGCCCCTCCCCTTTCAATATATTTTGTGGTTTTATCTCTAGTACTAATTAGAAAGGGCACTAGAACTAGAATTTAAAATTTCTGTTTCAACGAGGTTTCTGCGAATAATCTACAGCCACAGGTTCGATGTGATTCAACCGTGTTCGATCGCAACCGTGAAAAAAAAAAATTGTTTTTGTGTCGATATCAGCTTGAAGCCTCTGCTCTGTGCCTTTCAGAAGTGGTGAACTTCATGGTCTAATTTTCATTAAGATTGCAATCCATTTTTGGGTTTCCCCACTTTTTCCAAAATTATATGATTTCCCAATGCTAGTGTCTGTCCAAGGGTAAATTTTAAAATCCATTAGTTTCGCCTACTTTGAACCAACATAAAAAGCAGATTCTTTTCATGCTTTTGAGAGTTTTGGCTTCTTTTGACAAGGGTAGGCCTAACTATTTTTTTTTAGTTGGGACTTTTTAACATTATTTGTATTTAATACAAGTAATTACATGCCTAATAGTTTTATAGTACATATTTTTTACGGATACTTTTATATAGATACAATTTATATTTTATAGTCTTTTGTTTAATAATCAATTTCGATGGTTTTCTATTTCCAAGAAGAAATGGGAGTACTCATTTTTCTCAGAAACTGTTCCTTATTCCTTAATGTATTTGCTATCCCCTTTAAGGTATTCCCCTCAGATATGGTGCATTTATGCCAGCTCCTTCTGAAGAAAAATTATTTCTTAGAAATACTTTCTGATAAAATTTCATCATTCTCGTTTCTTCTTAAAAACCAAATAGATTAAAAATTACGTTATAAATACGATTTAAATCACGAGTAGAACTCCGAGTCACAAAGGGTTCAAATCATTTCAGGGAAATGGCTTAGGAGCAGAAAACTACTTGTCATAGTCAATATTTAACATACTTGTCACATATATATGTTTTACGATGAGAATTTTTCTTTTCTTTTTTCTATTTGAGGATAGGGTCTAAGAATAGTCTAAAAATAGGGTGTAAATGTCTAAAAATAGACATGCAAGGTTTTAACAGAATAGGAGCTTACTTGAGTTTATGTTAAGAGGATATTGGAAGAAGCTTGCGTAGTTTTGAAGTTTAACAGCAATTTTCAGTATAGGGACAACAAAATCAATTATTAACTAGTGTGCATATCTCAAATTTTGCTTATCGAATCAGGGGCGAAAGCACTATCAAGTACTTTAGGACTATTAAGACAAGCCATATTCCCAGACGAAAATGACCAAGGCGTTCAACTCAGTTTCTTATCCTGGGCTTCTTATTGTAGGATGTCAACGAACACTTTTATCAAAGAAAAAAGAGAAACCTTTTTCTAATTTATGATTGACAAGTTCGGACCTGACAAAACAGCTTCCAATGCTTTTTAACCCTAATTGTAGGCTAGTATTTAAAAGGAAACATCTTTATTTGAAAATTCCTAAAGTTGAATCAAAGTCAAATATCCACTTCCATTCCCTGTGTTTTTTTTTCGGTCCCATATTCAGCTTTTGCAGAACTTAACGGCTTAACGGTTTAAAAATTAGCTAATAAACAGGAATATACATGAACAAATAGTTTCTCAGATGTAAACTCAACTCATCCAGGCTGGAGGGTGAAATACCAGAAAATACCAGTAACATAAGTAGAGATAACGAAGATGAAACTGTTCTGCCATAACAAACAACACGCAAAGTCTTGCCTTAAATCCTTTCTTTATGCATGTAGCAACCGGTTATTTTCTTCTAATCAGGATTATGTCAACTAGACCTTTACGCCAGATAAACCTATCCGCTTGTAACCAAATACCTATTAAAATTGACGTGTTCAAAGACCCAGTTAATCAAAAAATCTGGCCCGGAGCATACAAAAATCTGACTTCAGGTTCCTACAATAGATCTATTCATAGTCAAAGAAAACAAGTTATTCTACTGTTACCTTGCCAACAATATATACCTATCTTCTAATTTTATGTGTGTTCTGTTATTGAATTTATTGCAATAAAATTAATACTAATTTGCAAAATGCTAGATGTCAAAAAAAGTTCTCAACATATAGCCTACCAACCTAATTGGGTGTGTTGCACAGAAACGGACTACCCACGCAAAATAATGTGAAAATTTAAGGTTTAAGATATCAACTACCAAAACTAACTATATATATATATATATATATATATATATATATATATATATATATATATATATATATATATATATATATATATATATATATATATATATATAAATATCCTGGCGCATCCCGAGTGCCATGTGCCGGGGTCCGCCAGGAACCCCGTACTCGGCACGTGGTAGCCTTGTATATTGTCTAATTACGCAATAGCATAATCATGGCATTATTTTTAGTTTTAAGTCATGAAGCGTCAAATCGCGAATTTCGATTGAATTAAAACATTCTGGCGTCAAATTAATTCTTGCTTCATGTTAATGCATCAAAGAATCGTCTGTTTAAAACGATTGATTTTCTCTAGGGACTGTGATTCTCACTGCTGCTTCTCTTCTAATCACAGATTTCACTTGAGGTTCGATGTGATCATTCCTGTCGCATATATACTAACCACAGATTTCTTCGTCTATTGTTTTCATTTGAGACTAGTTATGACCATTTTTGTCGCATGTCTTCTAGTTACAGATCTCGTTGCACTTCATTTTCGGGCAACTCAAAGTGAGGGGCAACATGAAAAACTAACGCAAATAGAAATTATTCCGCACATGAGAGGTTCTTTCCCCTCCACAATCCCTCGCTATTTATGATAAAAGGCCGTTCAAATTCAACGGCCCTTGTGATTCAGGAGTCATTCTTAAAGAATTGTGACAAAAAGTCACACTTTAATGTAAAGAGCAAAGAGTGAGGAGGCGGTAACCCTCATATACGGTCACTTTAAGTTTTAATGCTGCACCTTACTTTTTGTTTATTTTTGGACCTTTTTTCAATTCATTCCGGGAAACCACCCTCCTTCCATTTAAAATTGCCTCCGGAAACCTGCCTCACCATTTCTCCCTTGGACCCCCCCCCCCAAAAAAAAATGTCATCATATTTTCCAATAACAAATGCTATATGAAATAAAACAAAGAGAGATTTTTCTCTCTTTGTTTTGTCATGGCTGGCCATTTCGGCTTTAGATCATTTATCAGTCAAGTATACGTGTCATATATAATCAATGGAGAAATTGCATAGCTTACATCCCTATCTCCAAGGGCAGTGTGTATGGGAGGGGGGGGGTATGCCATCACCAGAGGCATTGTTAATGTACCTTTCAATTATACTGAAAAAATCTCATTATTTTAATAGGAAGTCTTTCGGGGAAAGTAGCGTGAAAGGAGGGAGGGGACTAGTTGCACTCCAATCTCTTTGATCACTTAAACTTTTAATTTCTATTTATCCCTGAAAAAAAAATCAAGCCAATAAACATGCATCCATGATCTTTCTTCTGGCAAAAAAAAGAATTCGATATTTTTGTAGATAGAAGCTTGAAACCTTTACAACAATGTTCTCTGATATGCTGAATATGATGGTGCGATTTTCATTAAGATTACTTGACTTTTTGAGGGTGTTCTTCCCTCTTGGAAAATCGGAAAAAATTTCTAAGGCTTGTAACCTTTGATGGGTAATATTAAACTTAATAAATTTTATATATTTTAATCAGCATAAAAAAGCCAATCGGATGCTTGTTGGTTATTGGAAATACACCAAAAAGTGAAGTTAGGTTAATTCTTATGAAATATGACAAAACATGATGATAAAATAGTATCCAAATGAGCTAATATCGTCCAAAACAGAATTCTAGTTACGCTCATCTTCTCCTGATGCTCCCCCCCCCCCAGCATTTTTCATTTCCTGTGGTAACTCCGTTTTTCATTTATTCTCCAAAAAATAAATTACAATAAGGAAGAATAAACAAAACCATAAAGATACCTAAGATTCAGTCGAAGGCTATTACTTTTTTAACGAGCATAAAAATTCAAGAAAAACCAGAAAAAAGGCGCCATTTCTGATAAAGTTGGAATAAATCATTTTATACGTTTGATACACGACTACAATTACAAGAATGATAGCTTAAGATTTGACCATAAAAAACGATATTAACATTTGTGCAAAAATCCATCAAAATTTGGACTAACCTACAATCAAACCCGTTTACAAAAACTTGAAATTCCGCATTCGTGTGCAAAATTTGATTTCCTCAGAAACCGAGTCACACCGAGAGTTTTTTTTTTATTTGAAAAAAAGATTTTTCTTTGTTTATTTTTTATTTAGTTTTTCAAACAGTTCGTGGTAACGAACTGTAGTAAGGAGCGACCCGGCTCAATAGTAACCGAAACTCTAAAGAATGAAATTTTGATACCAATAGTTACATCAAAAGAATTGCATTTTAATGCTGATTTTAAATATATAAGTTTCGTCAAGATTAGTCTTACCCATCAAAAGTTGCGAGCCTGAGAAAATTTGCCTCATTTTTGAGAATAGGGGGAAATACCCCCCAAAAGTCATACGATCTTAACGAAAATCACACCATCAGATTCAGCATATTAGAGAACCCTACTTTACAAGTTCCAAGCTCCTATCTACAAAAACGTGGAATTTCGCATTTATTGCCAGAAGACAAATCACGGATGCGTGTTTATTTGTTTTTTTGTTGATTTTTTTTCCCAGGGGTGATCGTATCGACTCAGTGGTCCTAGAATGTTGCAAAAGGGCTCATTCTAACGGAAATTAAAAGTTCTAGTGCCCTTTTTAAGTGACCAAAAAAATTGGAGGGCACCCAGGCCCCCTCCCACGCTAGTTTTCCCCCAAAGTCACCGGATCAAAATTCTGAGATAGCCATTTTATTTACCATAGTCGAAAAACTCAATAACTATGTCTTTGGGGACGACTTACTCCCCCGAAGTCCCCATGGGAGGGGCTGCAAGTTACAAACTTTGACCTGTGTTTACATATAGTAATGGTTACTGGGAAGTGTACAGACGTTTTCAGGGGGATTTTTTGGTTTGAGGGGAGAGTTGAGGGGAGGGGTTACATGGGAGGATATTTCCATGGAGGAACTTCTCATGGGACTTTCAATGGAGGGGGCGCAGGATTTTCTAGCATTATTTAAAAAAACAATGAAAAAACGAATACGAAAGGTTTTTTCTGCTGAAAGTGAGGAGCAGCATTAAAACTGAAAACGAACAGACATTATAACGCATATGAGGGGTTTACCTCCTCGTAATACCTCGCTCTTTACGCTAAAGTATTTTTAGTAATTACAAATACTTATTGTGCGGCCTTCGTGATTCAGGGGTCATTCTTAAGGAATTGGGACAAAATTTAAGCTTTAGTGTAAAGAGCGAGGTATCGACGAGGGGTGAGTCCCCTCATATACGCAATAAAAACATACGAATACAGAAGTTCGCTACGTGAGTTAATTCGTAAGTTACGTATATTTTTTACTTATGAAAACGTTCGTAAAAAATAAAAAGTTATAGTTGCCTTTTTAAGTAATCAAAAAATTGGAGGGCAACTAGGCCTCCTCCCTCGCTCCTTTTTTCTCAAAATCTTCCGATTAAAACTATGAAAAAGCCATTTAGCCAAAAAAAATTACTATGCAAATTTCGTTTTAATTATTTATGTCCGGAGAGCCAAGATCAAAACATGCATTAATTCAAAAACGTCCAGAAATTAAACAAAAAAAAATAAGTTTTTTTTAAATGAAAGCAAGGAGCGACATTAAAACTTAAAACGAACAGAAATTGCTCCGTATTGCTCTTTACGCTAAAGTTTTTTACTGTTTTATAAAGTAGAGTTAAGAGAAAGGTTCAAACTTTAGCTTAAAGAGCGGGGCGTTGAGGAGGAAAAGCCCCTTTCATATACGGAGTAATTTCTGTTCGTTTTAAGTTTTAATGTCGCTCCTTACTTGCATTTAAGAAAACTTATTTTTTGTTTGTTTAATTCTTGTATAGAACGCAGATGCAACAAAGTGAAAATATATGCTTGATAAAAATAAATTCAATAAAGCAAAAAGTCAAATGACGCTCTTTCTCTTGGGCATTTTTCATCTATGTTGGCGTTTCAAGGAAAACACATATTTTTCTTCCGTAGGTTAACATAAATATGGTTCTCAGAAGACTTCATGCATTTAGCACGCGAATCATTACAGCAACAAGGTTTATTGGCGTGCTTTGAAAATTGGAGGAATGGCAGCGCTATAGTTCCCTTGCGAGTGTTTCCCTGGTGGGGGAGGAGAGGGGGTCAAGCAAGAAAAAGGTAAAATTTTACACTACAGTTTTCGAAACTTCCCACGAGGCTTCTTCAGACCAATCTCGGAGAAAAGAAGGGGTACTGACTATGGTCACATCGAAGAGAAAAAAAATGTGCACCTTTCGAAAAAAATGGAATTTCTTGTTTTGTAAATGGAGACACAACCTTCGGTACTTGTGTGTTATAGCCACCGCACTCAAGTTTTGTCGAGAAGTGAAGTTTGATTAATGCTAATGAAATAACCGGTTTGTCAGACGATGGGGCAAAATTCATTCACTTTGCGATCTGTTTTGATAGGAAATAGTGTCTGATCATGGATGTTAAAATGACAATTTGGGATTTGCCAAGTACTGAAGAAGAAGGAATTAGACTTTTCCAGGATTAGGACTGCCCAAAACGAACTATAAAAACTTCTGTACATTATATATTTGGAGTTAGCATAAGAGGTAAATTTGTTATAAAACCAGTCATATGATCGAATGCCTAGCTTTTTTTTTCATTATTAAGACTGGAGGGACGCCAACCTGACTAAACGTGATGATTCTAAATATAAGGTTTAGCAAGAACTAATTTGGGTTATAGACCCGTATCTGAATGTTTCATCCACCTTGCTTAGCAACTTTCAAAGATTTTGTCATCCACTGGGTAGATATAACAAACCTAAAAATTTGACCAAATGACACAATTCTTTGACACGTGTGTTGTTTTCAAAGTTCTGCTATTTTTCTTTTACAAAACTAGTTACTATCGACGAGAGAGGCTCTTTACATACAGCTCATTACTATGAACAGCTTAATTGCAAGGACCATTTACGGAAATTTCTACGAGAAACACCTACTCTAAATTAATGCAAATTGTGGACACTTCACGTCATGTAGCTCTGGAAAAGTGTGGTTCAAGGCTTAAAAATCTGGATTTTCAAATATTTTTACGTGTTTTCGCTTGAGAATATCTTTTAGCAGTAGGCTTCCCCCTTACGATTTTTCCTCGAAATTGTAATGCCCTCCCCTCTGCGGACATGTCTGCCTGGCTTTATTTCAGTTCTAAGTCTTTTTCTTCAAGACCTTTCTTAGTTTTCGTAATACCCAATGAACTTAGGCTAATCTATTGTCCATGAGTTTATTAAAGGCTAATTGGTTGATTTGAGGTCTAACTTCTTCCTTTCACCTCTTCCAGCTTCTGAATTTCAATCAAAATTATCCTTTCCCTTACTTAATCAAGGAGTTTGCATCAAATCTGCTGTGAACTTTAGTGGCACAATAGTTTTCTCACCTTAATGAAGCTGAAACATTGGCGCTTCGGAAGACAGAAGAGGATTTGCTACATGTTTTCCGGACGATTTGTCTACAGATTATTTTGGGTACCCGTCGGACTGACTGTATTTCAAGAGTAAGCGATAGAAAACATCTGGTTTTACTCCGCTTTCTAGGGCTACAATGAGAGAAAGGTTGAGATGGACAGGACATGTTTTGGAGATGTAGGAGGATGGATTGACAAAGATCAGAGATCGTCCTCCGTCTAGGGCCAAACGAAGACTAGGTCGTCCCCAAATGGAGTGAAGGAGATCGTAAAAACGGATTTAAAGAAAGGAGGAACTTCTTGGGAGGGTGTAAAGAGGGATGATTTGGTATATAAGTGTCACAGCTCTCAGAGGGCAAGTTTTAGTCCTAGGTTTGGTGGACCAGTAGTACGGAATTTTTTACCAACGAGTATAAGTTTATCCAGCCAGTTTAAGAGCTGACTGAAGAACCACCTTCTGGGAAGAGATTAAGTAAATAATTTAAATGGCCTGGCTTATTGTCTTCTTTTTTTAAGTAGGATTTTTTTTTCTTCTCTCTCTCTCTCTCTCTCTCTATCTTCTTTATTTTCATTTTGTTTTCTTTTCCCACTTTTTTGTCTCATTTCATTTCATTTTTTTGCTAATGTTGTCGGTATTGCCGTTCATTGAATGTCTATCAGCCACTACTAACAAGTCTTTGACTTTCTAAAGTGTCTGATGTGGTTCTTTTGTATATTGATAGTATGTATAATAAAAATGTCTCTCTCTCCATATACATATAGAGATAATATATATATATATATATATATATATATATATATATATATATATATATATATATACATATGAGTCGTTATTAGTAGTAGTATTGATGATGCCAAGATAGCAAAATCTGACAAGTAAAAAGTTCAGATGAGGACTTTTAGAGTAAAACAGAGTGAATGGGAAACCGTTCTGGGCATCAAGTTTTCGAGCTTGCAGGGATGAAACTTGTTAGTTTTCGTTTTAATTAGTCTTTCGGAAGAAACCTACTGTGGCTCTATTAGAAACCTCTGTGACTCTATAACTCTGTCCCCTCAGAATGGGGGGATGGTTGGGTGGCTTCAATCACAACAAGTAACATTTTAGAAGTGAATCCCTCCCCCACCCCTCTTTGGAGGCATTTAGTATTGGTAAGTCGTATTGTTGGCACATACTTTCTAACCCTTTGCTGTAACGTTTTGCATAGGGTCCAGCCATTCATTGCCTCAGCTCCACCCACTTCTAAGCAGATATTTGTGGACGGATTGAGGTCATATTTTGGAAGAGGACAAAGCTTATTGAGATAAAGAAAAAGGTAAATTATTAAGCAGTTAAAGGCATATATGAAAAGAAGGAAACAACAAGATTTTGGGGCTGATCCAGGCAAGAAGCCATGAACGTGGGTCTGCTTTTCCAGAAGCACTTGCAGTTTAAGAGAAGAGGTTTAAAGAATGGCAAACCAATTTAACGTAGTAAAATATGCCATATTTGGCTTTAAACACTTAAAATTTGGGCATACAAATCTAAGAAAATACTACTTTTACTTAAGAAATTTTGAATTTGAAAATGAAAAAAAAATAAAAAAAAGACGATAGATTTTTAACAAAAGGGTCGCAAGTGTATCTAAGATTGTTGTTTATTCTATGTTACTTTTTTATGGCTTTTTTTTATAAATAGAAAAAGAGAGATTCTACTTAAGAAGGTACTTTCTTTCCATTGGTTTATTTCTCTTAGTAAAACCATATTTTCAGGCTGTCTATAGTTTTTTGTTTTTCTTTTAATTCATTTGAGAAACACTTACTAAAAAAGAAAATATGTTACATGTAGGGCTCCTGATACAATCATTCTTCCGAATGCCTAATCACAGAGAGTAGCCTATGTAAGGTTACAGGATAAATCACTTACTCTTTCCGATTGTTCCATTTCCCGAACCTGGATCTCCGGGGTTCATCTTAACCTGAAAAAAGAAGGAGAAAAAACTTGATGAGACAACTTTTTTGAACCTGTGCTGCCTAATGCCAGACTAAAAACTGGGAACGAGAAGTTAAAATCTGGCTCAAGAATATAACCCATTCGAACCCTAATCTACTGTGCGGCATTTAACGACCCTCTAAAAACCAAAGTGTTTGCAATAAAAATGGCGAATAGCTTTTTTTACAGCTTCATGCTGGATGGAAATGCGCGAAATTTCTGCAACGAAGATGAAAGGGAGGGTAGGGAAGAAAGAGAAGGGGTTACACATCCGGCTGTGACTAATTTAGTGGGGGCAATAAAAAAACAACAGATGCATGATGTTTTGTGAAGGAAAAAACAATAAATAAATACAGGCACACTAATGAGGTGTAATCACCATGAAATCTTTAGGATACCATCAAACACTAGGCCTTTACGCATATAAGTAAGACATTTCAAAAAAAAGAAAAAAAAGAATGGGATACATTAAGAGTCATGTGGCACGAAGGACATGGTCTCGTAAATTTCTATGAACTACCTTCATTTCTCGTGTTACATAATAAATCCTTTTATTGTAGTAACAAATCCTGGTTATGATGTTTGGTCAGACTTAGGGAATACTAGCCTTGGTTCAGGGTTCTTTATTATTACAATAGCGATAAAATACATAATGTTACACATTTTCTCCGTTGGCCGGGAGCAGAGCTGGTGTACCAACGAGAAAAAAAACAAGAACGAAAAACAATGCGTCATATTACTGAAATAAAGACAACTATTCTTGCCCTATTTCTTATTAAAGAAATAACATTGACATGCAACTCCAACCTACTGGCAAACACGTTCATTCGAGACAATACTAACTTAGTAATGTGCATTATTAGGCTTAGAGTGGGCAGGGATTGCAGAAAGACATATCCAAAAAATCGCAAAATAATAAAAATAATAAATACAACACACCATCCTACACGAAAAATATTTTTTTTAATTTTTAAAGCATTGAATGAGCAACATTCGGAGCCGAGATCTAATGGCAGAAAGTGAAAATGTTACGTCTATAGATGCAAAAAAATTTAGACCAAATCAAAGGAACCATATACTGCACTGTAAATCTCGACCTCTCACATTTTGGTAAAGGGAATGCCCACATCGATGGGTCTGGGTCGATGATCTCGACAATGCCCAGATCAAGTGGAAATGGATATTTTGGGACAGAAACAACACTTTAAAGAACACTTTTTCGAACGTTTCAGTTGGGTCCCAAGGCTCCCCTGATACATAAACGTTCAGTACCGAGCGAAGCTGTACTGGTGTTAAAATGAAAGTAATGATGTTGATCGACTTGGTTACTTAAATTCTAAAAAACATGTCGAAGAATCTGAGCATTTCGTAGATTACAACGCCTGTTTATCCAAATCTTTATCCTACTCTAGCAAAAAAATGAATCATATGAAATAAACAGTTTCGGCCCTTTATCTATTCTGTCAAAATGTAAAATATTTAAAATCCATTTTTCAGAAACTACATTTTATGGATTTCCTATGCAACTCATCTAGTTGAGATAAAAATTTCTTAAGACGAAATATTTCATAAAAAATACAGCACTAATAACTAAGTGCTATATCTATATAAATAAAGAGACTTTTAATTAAGGAGTTCGAACTACCAAATTTATTTATAAGCATAAAATGTATGGAGAACTGTATTAATTTAATCTAAAGGTGATATATCTGAATATAGAAGAAATACGTAGCTCGAGGGGGGGGGGTTCTATGTTTGGCCATAAAATCTTATAATTTTTAGGATTTTTCTATGGTTTCCAAGCAGTCTATGTGTGTTTTGCTGTTTCGGTGAATCTACCCTTCCCCAAGTTACAATCCGGTCTCAGGAACTCCTCCATTGATGGTATTTTGCATACCGTGGCTATTTAATTATTTTTCATATGTTAACCGGTTTAGCCAGGGAACGTCTTGATAAAATAGAAAAGAACCAATTTCTGCAAAATCTGAATTTACAAAATGAAAATAAAAATAAGTTTTAAATATTTTCAAAAGTTGAATATAAAACCTTTTTTAAACAGAACATAAAAAATAATTTATATGAATGTTTATGGGTTACAAAGTTTTCATGACCTATGCAAGGCAAAAGTACTAAAAAATTAAGGGATCGTAATATTTTAAGGATGGGTTGAGCTGATACCAGCAAAATACATGACGATAGAAAATGAGATTTTTTAAAGCTCATTCTCTTGCAGAGACATCACATTAACTCTAAATGAAGAATGCATATTTTTATGCGTTTTCTGGTTTTTATGTTTTCTCTCCGTTTTTAGGGCCTTTTAAAAGTCTCCGGAGAGTTTCGTAATTATAGATTTTGATTGCTGGAGAACGGATTGTAAAATTTTGATCACTAATTTCGACGAATGCGTCTGTTACGGCTTTCGGTTGCTCCTTTTCTTTATAGCCCACTAAACATGGTTACGAGACAGGGTTTCCAATCTTCGGTCTTAGTATGGTTTTCTGGTAATTACTTTTCTAACGTACCGTTAAAATTTCCAAATTAATTTTTTTAGAGTCAGGTATATAGAGGCCTGCGGTGTAAACGCATATTTCTGTTGTGCGATGATGTTATATGCTTTCTTCACTCACAAATAAACTGTATGTTTATAGCCCTGACTGACCTGCCCCCCGCACCGTTTTAAACAGAGTTTCGTAGTTATGAGTTTCCTAATAAAATATATATTGCTTTCTTCGAAAATTTAATGATTCTTTCAGCTACTACAAACGTGTTCGGATGAATTACTTAATTGAAAAAGTATATCTGTATCCTCCCACCTCTCTCTTTCTCTCTCGCTGTCTCTTCCTCTTTCTTCCCTACTCTCTCGCTTGTTCGCTCTCTCTCTCTCTCTCTCTCTCTCTCTCTCTCTCTCTCTCTCTCTCTCTCTCTCTCTCTCTCTCTCTCTCTCTCTCTCTCTCTCTCTCTCTCTCTTTTATTACGTATCTCACTCAAGGTCCAGGGGGAATAGAGGGTTCAAGCCCCCCACCCTCCGAAATTTTTTTCCGATCCAAAAAATTATTTTGCATCCCCCCCCCCTTCTGAAAAATATCCTGGGTAAGACTAAACTTGATGAAACTTATTTGAAGTCAGTATTGTGGATATTCTGCCGTGGAGTCTTTTATGAGACTCCCCGGTCCTAGTATAAGAGTATCCGGTCCTAGTATTTTGAAGAAATCGAGTAGTTGTGGGTATCAAGCCATGACTAATTGTAGAAAAAGCCAAGACAGATAGTCCGATTGAGTGAGAGGTAAATTTGGCATAAGTCCTTATTCGAATTGTATAAAAATGATGTCAGTTTATTTGTAAATAGATAAGTCTATCTATCATCCGTCAATGCATCATTCCTTGGGCAGAACTAAGGTAGATAGTCATAGAACTAAAATAGTCATAGAAGCTGTCCAGTCTTCTATATTTTTGTTTAAAGTTAAACTCGAAAAAAGTGTTCTTACTTGTATATGAAAGGGACTTTTCCTCCTCAACGCCCCGCTCTTTACGCTAAAGTTTCTTACTGTTTTAAAAATAGAGTTAAGAGAAAGAATCAAACTTTAGCGTAAAGAGCGGGGCGTTGAGGAGGAAAATCCCCTTTCATATACGGAGTAATTTCTGTTTGTTGAAAGTTTTAATGTTGTTCCTTACTTTCGTTTAAAAATACTTGTTTTTTTTATTTAATTATTAGTAAAGACGATGGGAACAGTGAAGATGTTAAAAGTAGAATAGCCATGGCTCAGGGTGTTTTTTTTTCACAGCTAAAAAAGTTTGGAAGAATAGGAAGATG
The DNA here is from genome assembly GCF_032884065.1 of Artemia franciscana. NCBI lineage: Eukaryota > Metazoa > Arthropoda > Branchiopoda > Anostraca > Artemiidae > Artemia > Artemia franciscana. The sequence goes on from NC_088870.1 coordinate 31,765,140, forward strand.
AGTTTGCAAACCAAGATTAGAATACTGGAATCTACAGTGATGACAGTGGTAAAATATGGCTCTGAACCGTGGGGACTCCGAAAAGCGGATGAAGATTTACTAGATGTTTTCCAGATAAATTACGTACGGAGTGTTTGGGGTACCCGGCTGACTGACCGTGTTTCAAACAGTAGGCTGTACGGAAAATGTGGTTCAATTCCGCTTTCTATGGCTATAATAAAAGAAAGGTTGAGATGGCTAGGGCATGTTCTACGGATGACAGATTGCCAAAGATTGTCCTTCTCGGCCAAACGTCTAGGGCTAAACGGAAAGCAGGTCGTCCTCGTCTAGGGTGGGGGGATGTCATAAAGAAAGATTTAAAGGAAATGGGAATTCCTAGGAGGGTATAAAGAGGGAGGCTTTGAATAAATCGGGATGGAGGAGCAGCGTGCATAGCTGTGTTGGCCTCAGGCGGCTTGGCACTGCTGTGAATTGTTAGTAGTCAACTACAAGTAAACAACTTCGTCTGTTTACTTAATAACATAACAGGAGAACGCGATTCTATTCCCTCAATAACTAGTAAAAAATTGATGTTTTGTTCTAGTATTTTTCAACCAGTCATTTTGGCATTATTAACCAAGCAATCATTATTATCACTGCCGTTAATAGGATGTTTTAAAGATATACTGATAATTATTGCTGCTATGAAAATGAGTTTTATTTCTGTTGGCTCAATAAAAAGGTTTTAAATTTAGTTTAAATGATGACACACTCATTGCAAAACTTGAAGACATAAATGTTTTTTATGCACGAGACACTTAGGGAAAGGACCTATCGCAAATAATAATTAGCTGCAAGGAAAAAATTTCCTCCGTTTTCAATTAAACTAATACATTTTAGGACTAAAAGAAACCACATATTTTCGAAAAATTTTCAAACAGTTCGTGGTAACGAACTGTAAAAAATTGAACCAAAACTCAGTTCGAACCAAAACTCTAAAAAATTGAATTTTGATATAAATAGCTACATAAAAAGAATCGCATTTTAATGCTGATTTTAAATATATAAGTTTCATCAAGTTTAGTCTTAGCCATCAAAAGTTACGAGCCTGAGAAAATTTGCCTTATTTAGGAAAATAGGGGGAAACACCCCCTAAAAGTCGTAGGATCTTAACGAAAATGACACCATCAGATTCAGCGTATCAGAGAACCCTACTGTAGAAGTTTCAAGCTCCTATCTACAAAAATGTGGAATTTTGCATTTTTTGCCAGAAGACAAATCACGGGTGCGTGTTTATTTGTTTGTTTTTTTTTTTTTTTTTTTTTTTTTTTTTTTTTCCAGGGGTCATCGTATCGACCAAGTGGTCCTAGAATGTCGCAAGAGGGCTCATTCTAACGGAAATGAAAAGTTCTAGTGCCCTTTTTAAGTGACCAAAAAAATTGGAGGGCATCGAGGCCCCCTCCCACGCTCATTTTTTTCCCAAAGTCAGTGGATCAAAATTTTGAGATAGCCATTTTGTTTGGCATAGTCGAAAATCTTAATAACTATGTTTTTGGGGATGACTTACTCCCCCACAGTCCCTGGGGGAGGGGTTGCAAGTTACAAACTTCAACCAGTGTTTACATATAATAATGGTTATTGGGAAGTGTACAGACGTTTTCAGGGGGATTTTTTTGGTTTTGGGGGTAGGGTTGAGGGAGGGGGCTATGTGGGAGGATCTTTCCTTGGAGAAATATGCCATGGTTGAAAAAAATTCAATGAAAAGGGCGCAGGATTTTCTAGCATTACTATAAAAAAAAAAACAATGAAAAAACAAACATGAAAACGTTTTTTCAAATGAAAGTAAGGAATAGCATTGAAATTTAAAACAAACAGAGATTATTACGCATATGAAGGGCTCTAAAAATACTTTTGCATAAAGAGCGAGGTATTTAGGAGGAGATAAATACCTCGCTCTTTATGCTAAAATATTTTTAGTGATTTCAACTATTTATTCAACGGCCTATTTGATTCAGGGGTCATTCTTAAAGAATTGGAACAAAACTTACGATTTAGTGTAAAGAGCGAGGTATTAACGAGGGTACAAACCCCCTCGTACACATAATAAAAATATAAGAATATAAAAGTTTGTTACGTAAGTTAATTCTTAAGTTACGTATATTTTTTACTAATAAAAACGTTCATTGAATATTAAAAGTTATAGTAGCCTTTTTAAGTAACCGAAAAATTGGAGGGCAGCTAGGCCTCCTTCCCCACCCCTTATTTCTCAAAATCGTCTGATCAAAACTAAGAGAAAGCCATTTAGCCAAAAAAAAATTAATATACTAATTTCATTTCAATAATTTATGTGCGGAGAGCCAAAATCAAACATGCATTAATTCAAAAACGTTCAGAAATTAAATAAAAAAAACTAGTTTTTTAACTGAAAGTAAGGAGCGACATTAAAACTTAAAACGAACAGAAATTACTCCGTATATGAAATGGGTTGTCCCCTCCGCAGTCCCACGCTCTTTACGCTAAAGTTTTAGTTGTTTTAAAAAGTAGAATTGTGGCAAAGAGTCAAACTTTAGCGTAAAGAGCGTGGGACTGCGGAGGGGACAACCCATTTCATATACGGAGTAATTTCTGTTCGTTTTAAGTTTTAATGTCGCTCCTTACTTTCAGTTAAAAAACTAGTTTTTTTTATTTTCAGGATAAGGATACAGATATTCAAGGTCATTGACAGGGGTGAATTTAAAGCTTTGACGCTCCTAGGCCCAAGCGTTTTTGTCGCTCCAGTTTGGCAAGATTTTGGGGATTACCCGAAAATTCGGGGATAGTGATAACACTGAACAGAACGTAACGGATGAGCCAAAACTAAGAAAAGAGATACGTGATACTGAACTCTCGCCTGCCATTCTTCGGAGACACCTGACAGTTCATAAGTGGCCACGGAATTCCAGCACTGTTTCAAACTCACTTTTCCGTCAATAAGCAGCGCGGTGGGGAAGTGCACCTGACACTTCGGCGATAAACCATATCCGTCCAGTTTTTATTAAGAAAAAAAAATCACTTAATGATAACTTATCGCGCCCCCTGGCATTGTGCGCACCTAGGCTCAGGCCCGGTGGGCCTATTGGTAAACACTGGCCTGGCCATTGATGGCACAGAGGGCGTCGAATCGACGTTTCAGTTGCTGAAAATCTTTACATGGACGGATCCTAAGCCCGTCAGCTAACCTCGCATCAAGGGGGGTCCATCCCTGAGCCCCGTATTGCCAGGCAGAGCATCAATCCACGGTACTACCACATGATACAGGGAACTTTAGTAACTACAAAAATACCTTGACCAGTGCAAAACCTAGAACTTAGTTCATGAATGCATTAAAAAGCACGAATTTTAATTATGTTGGAGTATTGGTGCTATGGAATCCTAAAAATACAGGACTTGGTCTACTCTAATACTGAAACTACTAAAGCTATATTCAATTTGAGGTAGCCTATAAGCGGAAAAATGAAACTTCACTTTCACTTAAGAAAGGAAAATTAAAAAACATACAAACACTAATTTTCCTAAATTAATTTAGGAAAGGTTATAATTGAGCTTGATTATATAGTGTCCTAATGGACACTTTTTTGGCCAGCATAGAAATCAATCAATAAAAGAAGCGCCCGCCGCGAACTTTTTTCCCAAACGGGAAAAGAAGGAGAAAAAGAAATCTTTTAGCAAGTCCGGAGTATTTCTAAGTAAGAGAAAAATTATGGAACAGCTCTATCGGGAAAAGAGAGAACGAACCGTTAAGTTTTGGGATTTTTAAGTTGTAGGATTTGGGATTTTGTGAACACCACATTTAAAAACTTATAGTGTTTCAAAATGAAGATACACTGAATCTTGGGATCAGTTGAACAACTGCAAAATCTACTTTAGATAATTTAAAACCACTCCCAACATTAAAAATAAAAATCCTGCAAAAATGTTATTCAAATAAAGAGCAAATCATAAATTTTTCGAAAGAGTAAACAAGTAATAACTACGAAAACTTTCTAAATAAGTAACATCTTTGATGGAATTCGGCTAATTTCAGAGATCAAAACCTTTATCTCTGTTTTAAGTGATTATCAATATTTGTTTATTTCAAAAAACATTTTAATCATGTACCGTTGCATTTTCTAATTTATGCACTGACTCAGTTGATGCTAAAAACTCTAAATTGTAGTCACAGTGGCTAGGAGAAAGGGGTTTCTTAAAACTTAAAAAAAAATCTTATTGAAATGAACAATTGTAAAATTTAATATATTGAGGGAAAGCTACAACCAGTCTTAAATAAAAATAAAAATGTCTGACTCAAAATCGGTTGGTAAAAAAGAAAACCTTCTCACTAATATTTTCACTTTTTCCAGGTTGATTTTCTGAAAATTTGTATTTTAAACCTCCCAAAAACATTCTACGATGAAAACACCTCTTTGACATCCAGAACCTATTTAGACTAAGGAAAAAACAGGTTAACTAGCATGTCCAAAAATACATTGGAGAATTCAAAGAAAGCAAAAAGAAAATATGGGTCCAAACTGGTCTTTTTCAAGAGGTAAAAAGAGTCTTAAGCAGTTTATCACCACTGAAAATTATCTTGGCTTCTCCCTATACCCCCAGTACAGCTCTGCTTAGACTTTGAGCAGGTGCCACTAACAAAACAAGCATTTCTGGACACATTTTGGAAGATTCTCTACCGAAATTTCCCGACTTGAAGACGGCAATGCTTGATGCTTCGATTGCAGCTCTAGCCTTTTTTTAGTCAAAACTTGTAAACAAACATTAAGCGTCTGATTCGAAATTATAATCTTAAAAAGGTCAACTAACAAAGTGTGTCAAAGGCTGATCTAAGGTCATGAGATAATTACACTTATCAGCATTTAGACAAGTCTGAGGTAAACTTTAGGTCCTTAATTTCATAGAATACATCTCTCAAGATGTTGACTCCTTTTCTCTCTAAAGATAAACCTTTTTTTCTCTCTAAAGAAAATATTCACACACATGGAACAACAGATGTCTCTAGCTCCCCAAGAATGAGGTATGTCCAAAGGTATGGAGTCGGCGCTCGTACTGCTATTAAACTGCCGTATCATAATCGTAATCGTTAAAAATTACAACTTTTCAAAGTCGGGAGAATAATTAGTTAGCTAAGCTAATGAAACAACAATATAGATAAATGTTCCGATTTATTAAAAATTATGTTGTATTAAATATAAATATCCGGGTCTTTTCGCTTGGTCAAAAAACTTAACTATCATTTTTTTTTATTACAGGCTTCACGGCGTCATCAAAAGTGATGATATGCCACTAGCCTTGGTAACTACCTCGCTTTTTGTTTTCGAGGAATTTATTACAACTTCTCTTCAACACCTCGAGAGAAGGACTTTCTGGGTGTAAAAATGCTTGGAGGCCATTCCATCTGGTAGAGGATCGTTGGGCGAAACTCCTTTTTAAGTATTCCTGGTGGAGTGTACCCAGCACAACGTAGTCCTCCCGAGCTGTACTTTGGCAAGTAGATCGCAAAGGCTTTGGTCTGTCGAGAACAAGTTTCGATACCTCTTCAGATGGAGGGCAATGCATCTTTTTGTAGAGCACCGAGATACATTCCACGTCATCCCTGGATTGACTGCAGAGGCTTGGTACTTTGAAAGGGACCGAGGATGAAGCACCAGCAAAGGGAGTATATGCCTATTCCGTGACTGTTCTCATGCATTACGTGAATAGTATCGAAATGGACTGTGGAAGGATATTTTTGCATCTTAGGATGACTTCTAGCTTCCAAGAGCAGGTGGATCGCCCTTTGCTGAGGTGTTCAGCCCACGTGAGGTCCGACAAAAAAATTAACTCCTAGAAGGCTTAGTGTGTCTGCTCTTATTATTTTCTCTCCTTTGAAAACGAAAACAGGGTGACCATTTACATTTAGGGCCTTCAAAATTAGGAGCTCTTTTTTTGATGCATTAAAATAGGCAACCCGCTAATCCGCCTACACCTCATTTTTTTCAAATTAGCCTAAAGCTCCTTATGCTAGCTGGAATTTTTCTCTTTCGCGATGAAGATCTTTGTCATTGTGTCATCAGCGAAGTTGTGAGGCGTTTTCACAAGGCTATCCCCTATGTCACTATGATCATCAGAAAAAGAGTCGACCCAAGAATACGTCCATGGGGTAATCCGGCTAAAACCGATCATTCTTTTGAAATGAAGCCACCAAGGACAACACGTAATAAACCTAGACAAAAGACGTCAGCTAGCATCTCATCTAGCCGACGATAAACTCCTTAGGCTTTCATTTTGAATAAAAGACCTTCGTGCCATGCGCGATTAAAGGCTTTTGTGATGGTAAAGGAGAGAATGCGTTACCCATGAGACAGGAGCTCAATCCACTCTTGGTGCTGCGGAATCAGACAGTCTAAAGTAGACTTATTTTCCACAAAAACCGTGTTGTGTGTTAGCCAATAATCAGTACGAATCAAGGTACTGATAAAGGGTCTTGTTAATGACACTCTTGTAGAGTTTTCCTACGCAGCACCTGAAGGTTTGGAGACATACAGCTGACGGAGCGTTCTAAAAACTTTGCTACTGGTTATATTCCACTAATGATTTTCACATCTGTTCGTTGCGAAAAGGGGGGAGGGGAAGCTCTAACGTCATCAAGTTGTGAGACCTTTTCAAAAACTTTTGCAAGAGCATCAGAATGCAAGAGGTCATAAATGCGTCATCATCCCTTTGACATGAAGCGATGGAATTGAGGTAGGTTTAGATGAAGGTAGTGCTTCTTTGACAATCCTTCACCGCACCACAGGGGAAAGTTTTAGATTTCCTTCAAACTTACGTTTCTAGCGAGCTTTAGCTTATCGTATGCAGACTCTTGTCGAGCTCTAATAAAAGCATCCAGATTTTCTTCTGATTTCGTTGAATATCATTTCTTATTAGTCTTCTTTCTGTCCCTAGTTGCCTTTCTACAAGCGGCATCGAGTCATGGCTTGTCTCGAGAGGAAACTTGTATTGTCTTTGATGGCACAAGTTGCTCAATAGCTTCTGTGATCGCTTTTTTATAGTGACAATGCTTTAATTGGGTCTTCTTGTTTATATTTACTCCATGGTTTTGATGGTAGTTTTACCAATAAGCAGTTACACAGTACATCCCAGTCTGCTTGGTGATACTGCCTTATGAGTCACTCGTGCTTTATAGTTGGAGGTATTTTCAGATTTCCGTGAACTAAGACTTCCACATGGTTGCCGGCAAAGGGATAGCTTTCGACAATAAAATGATCGGAATTTCCAGGAAAAGAATTCTGATGATCAGACAGCCCTCCAATATTGAACCAGCATCCCCGCTTGTCTCTCCAAGGACATCGGCAGAAAAACAAGAGTTGCCGCTTGAAAATATTAGGAGCATGGCTGAGTAGGCTACAATGTTCAAAACACATATTTCTCTAGCTAAATAACTCTGGTCCCAACTGAAGAAATATTACTCCAAATGATGATACGCCACTATTGGTGAATATTTGGAATACTAGAAAATAATACTGAACAACCAACCCTAATATAAGAGGAAATTGATAACTGAAGCAGTAAACAAAAACAAACAGAAGAGAGACGTTGCCCATCATTGACTCTAGAGCAGTTGTACTCTTCGATGAAGAGATGGGATTGTAAAGAGAAGGGCCAGGACAACTATAGTTACTTTTGGAATTGTTTATGCTGCTAAATTCTGAAGGCTGCTAAGTCAAAACACACAGGGAACAAAATTTCACTATTAGGCCTTTAGCAACATGTTAAAACTCCATTGGCTTCATTTTAACCTTTTTTTCCCAAATATTTAATCTTCATAGTTTTTACAGTACTCTCTTACAACGTAGGGATATTGTTTCTGAGATAGAATGAAAGATCTGAATAAGCGGTTAGCGCTGGTTTTCGTACGTATACACGACACAGTACCTCTGTGTCTGCTGTTTCCTGTGCTTTTGAAACTGTCTCTTCGATCTCTGGAATTAACGCCCATATTTCCAGATTTCTGCAGAATAAGCAGTAATAATGTTTCTTGCAGCAACACCGAATGTTCTTATCCTAAGCTGACCCATCGTTTGATGTTCTCGACTACGTCAATGGATTTTTTTAACTATAGGCCCACGCCAATTCACAAAACTCTTAGAACTATCAATATCTTTGTTAACAAGATACTTAAAAAGAACGAATAGAACTAGGTCTAAAATACTTGAGACTTAGGCCAGGCACTTGAAAAAAAAAAGTTTGAAACAAATATTTCCATGAAAACGTTGAAGCTCGTTAAAAGAAAGACTCATCACAAGCTCTTTGAAGAGGAGATATGAAAAACACTAGAAACATTTTTTGACAGAAGCTTGGTTTAATCAGAAGACGCTGTATAATAAAACTAAAGGCGACTTATAAACAATGAAAGAGGAAGCTTAATTTCTAGTGCTATAGCTAGCTGATCAATGGAACAATGGTCAGTCTAAAATAAATTACCGGGGGGGGGGGGTTCAAGGCAACATGTTTTCGAAAAAAGGAAAAAAACATGATTAGAAAAAATATGAAAGAAAATGTGAGGAGGACACTTATAAATTGTCGGAAAGAATTTTTTAAACCTCATGTCTATTAAAATTTAATTACTGTTAAAGGTATTTCTAAAAGTTCATCTTTTAAGCAAATTTGAGCTTCTTCGTAATTTCTAAATTAAAACACAAAGTAAATTAAAGCACCTTAATTTTGGATCCTAATATAAACAAGGAAATCAACTTGTGTCCTATATCTCATTCTCAACAAGAAATGATACAAAAGTAACTTAAGTTTTGGTTACCCGTAGAAAATTCGGTGACTAAAAGTTTGTACCGAAAGAGATTTCCGACAACAGAAGATTAGTGTCGGAGCTTTTCATTTTTACTCGATGATTTTCGCTTTTCGTCGAGACCAGTAGAAAAAAGAATTAATAGTCGAATATAGAAACAATTTTAATAGTAGAAAGACATCTGAAATCAGGGTTGCCACCACGGCCAGTTCCTTTAGTGCTATAATTGCCAAAATTTGTGTGCTACACAATGATTTTCGGTGCTATAATCAAAGAACTGACTGTAATAGGGCTAAAGTAGCTGTTCCGTGCTGTTTTAGCACTATTTTAGCAACCCTGAGCACGTGCTACAAAAGCAAAATAGGGCTAAAATAGTAGTTTTGTGCTATTTTAGGACTTTTTTAGAAACACTTAGCACGTGCTACACATAACAAAATAGTGCTAAAAAAGCAGTTTCGTGCTACAGGTGGCAAAACAGTCTGAAACTGCTATTCCTCCTGCTTTATCTCCAAACTCTGCGTAAGACTGTAATAGGGCTATGATAGAAGTTTCGTGCTACAGGTGGCAAACCAGTCTGAAACTAATACCCCTCCCGTTTTATCTCCAAACTCTGCGTAAGACAGCTGGCCCGTGGGATGACGACAGAACTTTCATGCCAGCTCCATAAAGTCGGTGGATGCAGATCAAAAATTCTGTTATACATCACCCCTAGTTACATCCCTCCCGCCTGCTCTGTTGTCAGTCGAGTAAAACAATCGATCATTGTTACGAGGAGCATTCTTATCAAACTAAATACTACTCGAATTTGGCGAGAGAGTTAGTTATCAAACAACTGATAGCTAAGCACTGTACTTCGATAAGCTTAAATTTTTTTTCAGAGAGAAATACGACCTTACCAATTTGATTAATGAAATCAATAACCAATTTGATTAATTAATCAAGTATTCCATTTGGCAACCGTGCTTCCCGCATTAATAATTGCCAGACGCAACAACCATATTGACACCACAACACTGAGGGAAGAGCTTCTTTCTACGATTACTCTGTATAAATGAATAGCTAAAATCATCAAAACGTCCATAGACTTTCTAAAGATTAATCTGGTCATGACTAATAAGTGCAAATATCGGACATACTAGCAAAAACAAATATCTATTCAAGAAATTGTTCTGCTTCCTAAAAATAAAAGTTAGATTTGAATACGTTAGATTTGAGGTCTAGGTCAAACCGGCCTAGGACTCTAGAATTAGTAATAGATGATGGTACTAATATTTTTATATTTTTCCGAAAACATAGAAAATGTGTTATAACATAGTTTACTACCAAGCAAAAGAGAAGAGAGCAAAAGCAAAACAGTTTTTTTTTTTTATTACTTTGTTATCAGAAATTACAATAACATTTATTACAAATGTAACTCCTTAAGAAAAATATTGCTTAGATTTTTTTTTGCAGGTTTGCCAGAAAAATTGGCTTGTGTGCAAAATAAGATAAACCACAACTGAAATCAATACGCCATATGTTAGAGTTAAAAATGCTGGTTTCACATTAAATTCTCATCATCTTAAACATTAAAATGCGAAATCCAGCTTCTCTTCATAATAAAGTTAGCGATAAATTCAATGATTTAGCGATAAATTGATAGATAGTACTTATTCTTTTATCATTATTATTTTTTTAATATTTAGGATAAAATATATACATACATTCATCTCGTTTCGAATGTATGCTTATAATAGTTTTTTCCCGTCTTTAATTGAATAGCTTATTTTTAAGAAAACGTAAAGTCGCAAGAGCAATGAGTGATAATCTAACTTTTCATAATGTACCTGTCTTGCCTATGTACAACTCCAAGACATCAATCTAAAAAAAAATATTTTGCGTTTCACCACGTAATGGGAGGACTATAATTTTGCCTTCAAGATGATTTGCATATCGAGAGAATGCGGTAATAGAGAAACATGGTAAAGGAGATACCTCCTTTCAACCTCTTCTTATGGCTCCTTTCCTCCTCCTATTCGACGACCTCCTACGTTTAGTTTGGCATCAGCTGGACTGAAAACAAGTACTATTTTTGGCAACATATAGTCCTTAAAATGTCAAAGTACCCATGCACAAGAAAGGATGTATAAGCAACTGTGAAAACTGAAGATTTATATCGGTCAGTTGCCAAATGGCTCAAATCCTTACGAAAAGGTTCTTTTTGAAACTATTCAGTGACTTGAAAGCGTCACGAAGCTGCCTAGTTAGTAACGGGGTTGAGTTAAATGGGGTTGAGTTGAATGAAAACTCATTGGAATGAGGTTGAGTGGAATGGGGTTAATTTGAAGGTGTCAAGTAGCCTTGAGCAACAAAGTCTTCTGAAGTTTAGTTGTCCAGACAATTTCGCAACCTAAGCCCTCAAAACCTCCAAAACTTCATCTATTATGTTAACTGTTTATTTAAGACCTCAAATGACCAACACAATCAATGTCTAGGAGAGTTTTATATTTCCATTTAACATAATGTTTTCCCATTCCATAGTCGCCAATTTTACCAATTCCTTAAAAAGTCTTGGGAGCTTATGAAGTTGAAACTTATGTCCTACTTATGAAGTTGCCCTATATTGCTGAAAACATTGACACGCACCTTTCATGAAACAAGAAACCTGCTAAGAAAATACTTTTTCTAGCAAAAATATGAGTATTCATTCATCCATTAGAAATTTAAAACCATAAAAATAAGAAAAAAACTCACAGTTTCTAGGCTCCTAAAGAGAAAAAAAATTGGCAAAGACACAATGAGGCCTGAGAATTTCTGGAGATAATTCGCCTGGAAACGTCCAGCGGCGGAAAGTCTATGACGTCAAGTAAATAATTGATTTTTTTTTCTGGACTGATAAACGAAATGACCAAATGAAAAATATTGTTAGACAGTTCTAACTTTTCCCCATTGTAAAAAATATGAAGTGCTTAACTTAGGGTCTTGATAGAGCTTTTAATTCGTGTTTAGGGAGTACCATGGATCATGAGGCACTTTTGAACGATCAAAAATTTATTTTTAACCTTTCAAACCTTAATCAAGGTCTACATAAACGTCCAATGGCCATCATTAACGCTAATCGTTGCAGCCAACATCCCCCTCGTTTGTGTGCTTTCATGCTCCAACTGTTAGTCCAACACATAACTCAGAATTTTTTGCGGGGGGGGGCACAATATTTCCTACGTGGGTTTAAACAAAAAGCTAAAAACAAGCTAATTGCACGGATGACTTAGAAAGTTATGTGGAAAATAGTGAAAAATTCAAATAGGGTTTAGGTAAGAAGCCCCCTGTACTACAAACCTTAGCTAAAATGACAACAAAATTGCTTCTATGAGAAAGAAAACTAATGCAACTCAACCGTTCATTCAGGGGTGTAACGAGACAGGACATTTTGCAGTCAAAATAAAGCCAAAAAGTATACGATTTAAATAGTTTTTAGAAAGGTTTCACATTTCAAGAGGTTTGGGATTATTCTTGCGACTAACTAATAGTGCGCTAAGCTCCGGACAACAAGTATTAAAGAGCTGATTAGAGGATGCCTTAAGTCGTTGAGAATCAATGAATATGTCCCGACTGATCAAAACGGGTTAAACTTATTTCTGTTTTTATTCACCAATCCCCAAGTCTTCTTATTAATTAAATAAAGGACAGACCATAATCCTGATAATAGAGCAGTTTACTTAATTAAAGTATTAAAATAAGACATAAATTGGCAACACAAACAAAGATGCAGTGTCGTTTCTAACACTTAATTAAATAAAAAAACAAGTTTTTTCAACTGAAAGTAAGGAGCGACATTAAAACTTAAAACGAACAGAAATTACTTCGTATATGAAAGGGGCTGCTTCCTCATCAACGCCCCGCTCTTTACGCTAAAGTTTGACGCTTTCTCTCAACTCTTCTTTTTAAAACAGTAAAAAACTTTAGCGTAAAGAGCGGGGCGTTGATGAGGAAGCAGCCCCTTTCATATACGAAGTAATTTCTGTTCGTTTTAAGTTTTAATGTCGCTCCTTACTTTCAGTTGAAAAAACTTGTTTTCTTTATTTAATTTCTGAACGTTTTTGAATCAATGCATGTTTTGATTTTGGCTCTCCGCAGAGAAATAATTAAAACGAAATTTGCATTTTTTTTTTTTTTTTTTTTTGGATAAATGGCTTTCTCATAATTTTGATCGAATGATTTTGATAAAAAAAAAGCCGGGGAGGAAGCCTAGTTGCCCTCCAATTTTTTGGTTAATAAAAAAGGCAACTAGAACTTTTAATTTTTTACGAAACTTTTTATTAGTAAAAGATATACGTAACTTATAAACTAGCTTACGTAAAAAATTTTTTATTCTCATGTTTTTATTACACATATGAGAGGGTTCGCCCCCTCGTCAGTACCTCTCTCTTTACACTAAATCTTAAATTTTGGCCCAATTCATTAAGAATGAGCCCTGAATCACAAAAGCCGTAGAATAAATAGTTGACATTACTAAAAATACTTTAGCGTAAAGAGCGAGGTATTAGGAGGAGGTGAGACCCTCATATGGGTATTAATTTCTGTTCGATTTAAGTTTTAATGTTGCTCCTTACTTCCAGCTGAAAAAAACTTTTTCATATTTATTTTTTCATTGTTTTTTTTTAAATAATGCTAGTAAATCATGCGCTCCCTTCATGGAAATTTTCTTCCCCCATGACAAATTCCTCGATGGAAAGTTCCCCCAGTACATCCCCCTCTTTTCAACCCCTCCCCCCAATCAAAAAATCCTCCTGAAAACACCTGTACACTTCCCAATAACCATTACTATATGTAAGCACCGGTCTGAGTTTGTAACTTGTAGCCCCTCCCACGGTGACTGTGGAGGAGTAAGTCGTCCCCAAAGACATAGTTATCAGGTTTATCGACTACGCTGAATAAAATAGCTATCTCAGAATTTTGATCCGTTGACTTTGGGAAAATAATTAGCTTGGGAGGGGGCCTAGGTGCCCTCCAATTTTTTGGTCACTTAAAAAGGGCACTAGAACTTTTCATTTCCGTTAGAATGAGCCCTCTCGCAACATTCTAGGACAACTGGGTCGATACGATCACCCCTGGGAAAAAAAACAAAAAAAAACAAACAAACAAATAAACACGCATCCGTGATCTGCCTTCTGGCAAAAAATACAAAATTCCACATTTTTGTAGATAGGAGCTTGAAACTTCTACAGTAGGGTTCTCTGATTCGCTGAATCTGATGGTGAAATTTTGTTAAGATTCTATGACTTTTAGGGGGTGTTTCCCCCTATTTTCTAAAATAGCACAAATTTTCTCAGGCTCGTAACTTTTGATGCGTAGTACTAAACTTGATGAGACTTATATATTTAAAATCAGGATTAAAATGCGATTTTTTGATGTAGCTATTGGTATCAAAATTCCATTTTTTAGAGTTTTGGTTTCTATTGAGCCGGGTCGCTCCTTACTACAGTTCGTTACCACGAACTGTTTGAAAAGCAAAGTTAACAATTTTTTACACACAAGCTTCAATTATTGAAGCTTCTAAACCGCTTAAGCATCATACGCAGGACTATTTTGCTTTTTAGGCATCAAATTAATACAAAGATCAGCACTTGCAGATAGAAATTGCGCAGTTTTGCATGGTATTGTACAGGCGATGGTGCCGAAATTCAGAGACATCGTTGGCTTACTTATTGTTTGAGAACTAACTGCCGACAAACTTGTTCTTTTCATTTTTATTGTTTGTTCAAGTTCTTATCAAAGCACTAAGAAATTGTAGGACAGATAGTAAGAGTCTCAAAAATAATTTCGGGGGAGGGGCTCAAGGTCTTCAAATGCGACCATTATTTAATAAAACACTACCACATCTTACCCACTGCAACTTAAATGTGGGGTTTTCTAAAAATATTTTCGGCTAGCAACTGGTGATTGCGTAACTTCAAATTGTCGATTGATGCCCAGGAGCTTTTAGAGGGAGAAATCAGATGGTGGAGGAGAGAATCTCAAAGAAAATTTTGTAAAAGGTTAACAAAAAGTTTTCACTCTAAAATTTATAAAGTCAAAGCCTCATATATGATACGCACTACGCCTCTAACATAATTGGATTTTAAGACGGCTATCTATCTTTATTTTTACATAGTTTTGTACATAAAAGAAGCTAATAAAGATGAAGCCTCCAGAGTAAGTGTGAAAATCAGGTAACCGAATTTTCAAATCAGTTACTGGTGCATCCTTCGGAACACGGTTAAAACAAACTGCGAATAGAAATATTTAAAAACATGCATAAAAACAGAGATAGATGTGCATGTACACACGTAAACCCAAAAGAGACACACGTATATACACGGGAAAGACGTACAAAGTTGGCTGGCTCTTAAATAGTTTCGTCGATTTGACAAAATTCCCAGCTTCAGGCATTAATTAAAAGTATTATTTTATATTTTGGACAGTTAACAGCGTACTATCACAAGGTTAGAATAGATGATAAAACAAAGAGGCTCAAGAAACTCTTGTATTGTTTTGAAATGTTGCTTAATTTTAAAGAATAAATCGAAGAGCACAGGCTCAGTGATTCCTTGCAAACATTATATATAAGGTCACAGGCATAAAATCCGTCCAGGGCATATTTTTCTACGTATATTAAATATGTATAATATACATATATATATATATATATATATATATATATATATATATATATATATATATATATATATATATATATATATATTTGTGTTTGAACGAAAATTAAAAGCTTTATTGCCCATTTAAAATGACGAAATGATTGGAGGAAAACTAGCCCCCTTTCCATGCCCCGTTTCCCCAAAGTCGTCCGATCAAAATTTTGAGATAGCCACTTTGTTCAGCATTTGAGAGTAGTAGGCACATATACGGGCTTATCAATGTCAATTCCAGTCACCTTCGAGCCACTGGTCGTCCTGTCTAGCATCTGAACGCTAGACGGGGTATTTAATGGGATATCCTGCCAAGATTGGAAGGATTTAAGCTAGTATTGACCCCAAAGTCCCGCCCTACGGGTCAATCCCCATGGGAAAAGGCCTGTAAGTCATGAAATTTGTCAATTGTTTACGCATAGTATTTGTTATTGGGAAGTATACGGACATTTTTGGGAGGTGGGGTGGTGAACTTTCTGCAGGGGAGATTTCCCACGGAGAGAATGTTCCATGGGGATGGAAGTTTCCAGGCAGGGGCGTAATTTGCTATGGATTAGGGGAGGAAATTGCCCCCTCCAGATCTTATTTTACTTCCCTCCGACCTCAGTACCCCTCTGAGCTGAGATTTAGTTTCTGCAAAAAAAAAACTAGTCAAAACTAAGATGAGCCTGCATAATTCAAGCATCCAGAGAAACAGGTCAGTTTTCTTTAATATATCTTTGTCCTTATGGTACAATATGGTTCATTTTTCCGTTTTCCCTATCATTTTCATTTGATTTGGGAAAATTGGCTCCAATTTTGCCCCCCCCCCTCCACCGATAATTTTGATGATATTACGCCACTGTTTCCGGTGTGTACTTTCCAGGAGATTTTTACACTGAGAGAATTTGCCAGAATTTGCCAAGAATTCCAGAATTCTTTTTATTTGTCTTACTTTCTCTTTGCCAACTCAAATATACATGTGAAGATGTTAAGGGGCATTGCAAGGGGGATTGTCTAGAGGATCTTTCCGTATGAGCTCATTTCCTTTCTTGGCAGGCGAATGGCGAATAGTGTTTGTTTTCTTTTTTGATAAATGTATATCTCACATCTCATAGGGGGGGGGGATTTTTCACGGAGAAACTCTCCTTGGGGGAGTTTTCCGTGGGATGAATTATCCAAGGAGAATTTTCTGTGGAATCAAACTTTCAACTAGGACAAATAGGGAAAAATTTTCCACGGAGTGGGGATTTCCGGCATGATTTGAAAACAATCAGAAATTAGCCATATTCAAATGAAAGTATGCTAACAAAAAATTTTCAACTGCAATCGTCCGCAAGAAATTTTCAGGGGCGAATTATCAGAGAAAATAGAATTGTCTAGGTGGAAAGAATTTTTCATGGAGACGGAGTCATATTTCCCGGCATCATTTAAAAAATGATCAAAAATTACATTTAAAAAAACAAGTTTTTGACTGAATGTAAGGAGTAACATCAAAACTTAAAACAAACAGAATTATTATGTATATGAGGGATTGCCTCCTCCTCAATATCTCGCTCTTTATGCTAAGGTTTGACTTTTTGTCCAGATCTTTAAGAACAGCTTCGGAAACACTAGGGCCGTTTAATCAGAACAATATAAAGTTTTTTTTTTAATTAAAAACATTTTGCGTGAAGAGCGAGGTATTGAGGAGGGGGCAACCTCCCTTACAAATGTAATAATTTCTGGTCCTTTTAAGTTCCAATATATCCCCTTACTTTCAGTAAAGTCTGACCTAAAAAATCTTTACTAAAATGGTCACTAGGGAAAGGAATTCTCTTCTATAAGCCCCTCCACAATCCTCTACGTAATTCCAGCTAGTTTCAGCTTGATTTTTGCTATTATAATTTCGCTCTGCTTTATGGCTTAACCACTCTCTTTTCTTGCTTCTAATGGAAAAAAAGAACATAATGTTATTGTTTGGTAAAGAATAGAGGCCAAATTTCCATTTTTGGAAGCCATCTTTGCCAACATTATACATTAAGAAAGAGACGAAAGAATCCATGATTAATTAAGCTTACAAAGAATTTGGTCTCGCGTCCAGTAATGGAGAAGGCCCAAGAGAAAAAAAAATATCTCACTAGGGGATTTCCCGTTTGTAAGAGTCTATCAATAAATTTACGAACTAGTAATTACATTTCAATATCAGATTTTATTATTACTGTTAAAGAAATGTGTTTTTCCGTTATAAGACTGTATCCAATTGAGCAGGCACGCATGATACTATTTGGCAAGCCCGTCGCATCTTTACTAATTAAAAAAAAAATTAAATAGGAAATAATGGAAAAGCGGCAGGAAATTCTAAGCACGGCCGACTATCTTCTTAAATCCTTTTTATTCTTTTTTCTAATCCTATTGACATATTTGTTTATTTCCAATTATTTATTAATTTATGCAAAATTAAGGTTTCCTAATTAATCTTCGATGTTGTATTTCTTTACTTTAATTTTAGACAGTATATTTTGATACATTCTAAACTTATTTCCATAAAATTTCACTACACCTTAAATACTGAAGATACCATAAGGCATTATGGCATATTCTCGAAGGCATATCTAATTGTTTTGGATGGGAATACTAACAACAACGGCGTTTTACAAAAAAACAATACCACAGATAAATTACGGAATAACCCGCTCATCTATCTATTCTCACAATTTTTATAAAAAATTCCTATGCCTCAAACAAATCTAACTAGAATTACATTCAATGGTATTGCATTTAGTTAACATTTTATTTTATTCACGTAGTCAAATTAATGGCAGAAGATAGAAACGATCAAACAGTTTGTGGCAACAAACTGAAAATAAAGAGCAGTGCGTGTCAGTAGTACTGAAACTCTAAAAAACAAAATCTTGACAATAATGTACACATAAATAAAAATCTGATTTCAAATATATGATATTAATTAAATTTAAAGTCACCCCATCATTAGTCATTACCGTAAAAAAATGTGCCTAGTTTCGGAAAAAGGTGGAAGCTCCCTCAAAACAAGAGATTTTAGATTTTAAACATAGAAACATTGTGGTAAAAAGTTGGTACCAGCGTAAAGAGCAGGAATTTGGAGAAAGAGAAAACTTCCCTTTTATTCAGAAAAATATTATTTTCTTTTGAAAAGCAAATTCATCTAGATCAACCCTTTCCCTACGGATTATTGTAAAAAAGTCAAACTTGGGTGTAAAGGATAGGGATTTGAGGGGATGGCAGTTTAATCAGAATTAGGATAACCTGGAATACGATATTAATAGGACGGAAATTTAATTTTAAAAGCAATCATTTTCAGATGTGCGGAAAGAGAGACCTTCAAGCTCAAAACTAACAGAGAGTAACCTGAATATGAGGAGATTAATGTCTCTAAACTCCCATTTTCCTCTTTAAATACAAAATTAACTTCTTTCCCCATTGCTTCAAGGATTAATACTTTTATTCAATTTGAGAACGATGCGTCCAAAAGTTCAACTGTTTTTATCAGTTCGAATGTTTAATTTGAAAGTGCTGAAGGGCAGTCAGTAAATTAAACACTTGGGTACAAATGTTAAGGCAGGACGCAGTCTCAAGGAATCTTCCTATATCTCCCATATTAAACATTTGGAGTTTGCCTGACGTTCCTGAATTAGTGATTTCGGTGATTTTTATGCAAATAGATATAAAAAAAAATCTGGTGAATATTTTGGTCTAATCAAATCTTAAAGCCAAAAATTATTTTTTTTTATAATTCCAAAATAATTATAAAACCTGTTTCGGGTTTGCATTCTAGATTGCTATACTTGACACTGTTGTTGTGGGGTATCAAAAAATAGAGCAAAAAATTTTCTATTCAACAATCAGAAACTTATTTCAATAATATATACTTCCTGGCTGCAGTCCCTTCAAATACTTTACATATTTGTGTTCCGAAGACAAAAATTCCCCTCAAAAGACTAGATCCACCTGTAATCGAAGCGTGTGAAAATGCATAAATCAAACAGTTCGTGGTAACGAACTGTAGTAAGGAGCGACCCGGCTCAATAGTAAACGAAACTCTAAAAAACGGAATTTCGATACTAAAAGATATATCAAAAGAATCGGATTTTTATGCTGATTTTAAATATATAAGTTTCATCAAATTTAATCTTTGTCATCAAAAGTTACGAGCCTGAGAAAATTTGCCTTATTTTGGAAAATAGAGGGTAACACCCCCTAAAAGTCATAGGATCTTAACGAAAATTACACCATCGCATTCAGCGTATCAGAGAACCCTATAGAAAAAATTCCAAGGTCCAATCTACAAAAATGTGGAATTTCGTATTTTTTGCCAGAAGACAAATCACGGGTGCGTATTTATTTGTTTTTTTTGTTGTTTTTTTTTCCCCAGGGGTCATCGTATCGACCAAGTGGTCCTAGAGTTTAGCAAGAGGGCTCATTCTAACGGAAATGAAAAGTTTTAGTGCCCTTTTTAAGTGACCAAAAAAATTGGAGGGCACCTAGGCCCCCTCCCACGCTCATTTTTTTCCCAAAGTCAACGGATCAAAATTTTGAGATAGCCATTTTGTTCCGCATAGTCGAAAACCATAATAACTATGTCTTTGGGGATGACTTACCCCCCACAGTCCCTGGGGGAGGGGCTGCAAGTTACAAACTTTGACCAATGTTTACATACAGTAATGGTTACTGGGAAGTGTACTGATGTTATCAGGGGGATTTTTTTTGGTTTGGGTGTGGGGTTCAGGGGAGGGGGCTATATGGGAGGATCTCTCCTTGGAGGAGTATTTCATGGGGGAAGAGAAATTCAATGAAAAGGGCGCAGGACTTTCTAGCATTACTATAAAAGAAAAAAACAATGAAAATATAAACATGAAAAAGTTTTTTCAATTGAAAGTAAGGAGAAGCATTAAAACTTATAAAACGAACAGAGATTATTACGCATATGAAGGTTCTAAAAATGCTTTAGCATAAAGAGCGAGGTATTTAGGAGGAGATAAATACTTCGCTCTTTATGCTAAAAAATTTTTAAATAATTTCAACTATTTATTCTACGGCCTTTCTGATTCAGGGGTCATTCTTAAAGAATTGGGATAAAACGTAACGTAAGTTATGTACGTTTGTTACGTAAGTTAATTCTTAAGTTACATTTTTTTTTACTAATAAAAACGTTCGTTGAAAATTAAAAGATCTAGTTGCCTTTTTGAGTAACCGAAAAATTGGAAGGCAACTAGACCTCCTTCCCCACCCCTTATTTCTCAAAATCGTCTGATCTAAACTAAGAGAAAGCCATTTAGCCAAAAAAAGAATTAATATGCAAATTTCATTTTAGTAATTTATGTACGGAGAGCCAAAATCAGACATGCATTAATTCAAAAACTTTCAGAAATTAAATAAAAAAAAACAAGTTTTTTTAAATGAAAGTAAGGAGCGACATTAAAACTTAAAACGAACAGAAATTACTCCGTATATGAAAGGGGCTTTTCCTCCTCGACACCCCGCTCCTTGCGCTAAAGTTTGATTCTTTCTCGCAACTCTACTTTTTAAAACAATAAAAAACTTTAGCGTAAGGAGCGGGGTGTCGAGGAGGAAAAGCCCCTTTCATATACGGAGTAATTTCTGTTCGTTTTAAGTTTTAATGTCGCTCCTTACTTTCATTTAAAAAAACTTGTTTTTTTTTATTTAATTACACAAAGGGACTAACCACTCAGATTGTTCAGGAGCGATTCAGCCAAGAATTAGTTAGTTGTAACCTGTTTAAACAGAGTCTAGAGAATAAGAAGCGTCCAGACATCAAACTGCCGGTTAATAAATACATATAAAAAATTATATTGTATAGATAATTAAAGGAAGAATTGTTAAGGATAACCTGCACCTAATCGTAATTTTGAGTGAGAAACCCCTTAAGTTCAACCTTCTTATGTTTGTTTAGTTGAAGCGATGAAGACAACTGATACCTTTGTATTTGACCGAATTGCCATCTAAGAAAAGTATTGACTGGGAGTTAAATGTTTGGACTTTGGCTAGGCCTTAAGTTCTGGCTGGTTCTATTGCCCATACCCCTTCGTTCGAAGTTCGCATTTTTGACCGTTTCCTATTATCGCGAATTCTATTCTTCATATACTTGGCGACTTATCTACAACCTCTTTTAGCCCTCATACAAACATATTTTATTTAAATTGTGTTGTATGTTCTTAACGTTTCATAAATTTTAATGATGTAATTTTTCCTTCAGTCATAGTCGTATGTATAACAAACCTCGTTCTTGAATAAATTACTAATGCTTTTTTTTTCACATTGGGACAGTTTTTGTGGTAAATTTTAATGCTATAACTTAACATATGCGGTCAACATGCAATGGGAATTTATATAGCATATTCTTATTTGCGAATTATTTTAAAATACGGCTTATAAATCAAGACTATACAGTTACTTCAGCTGAAGACTCGCACAACTAAATTTTTACTAAAATAGGATTCTTTTATTAAATAAAATAGCTTAACTTCAAGATCAAAACCCAGCCAAATAACAATCATTTGATCGAGACTTCTTCTTTTAAGGCATATTTATAATTTGTGTTGCCAAGATTTTCTCAAAACTTGTAGAAAGAAAAAAACGTTATTCCTACATTGACATCAATCCTTCATGTTGTTGGACAGTTACCTGTCATAAAGATGACTTCACAGAATACATGAAAAAAAAAAACAACCTTCAGCAAACCAAGAATAAAAACTGTTAAAGAGTAAAAAGAAACCCATTTATCTTTTTCATCAACCCTCCCATTATATATAGATATAACAGAAACAGAACATTAACACAATATTCAAATATCTTCTAAATCAAACAGTCCGCGGTAAAGAACTGTAAGGAGCGACCCGGCTCAATAGTAACAGAAACTCTGAAAAACGGAATTTTGATACAAATAGTTACATCCAAAGAATCACATTTTAATGCTGATTTTAAACATAGAAGTTTCACCAAGTTTAGTCTTACCCATTAAAATTTACGAGTCTGAGAAAATTTGCCTTATTTTAGAAAATAGGGGAAAACACCCCCCCTAAAAGTCATGAAGTCTGTACGAAAAATCACACCATCAGATTCAGCGTATCATAGAACCCTGCAGTAGAACTTTCAAGCTCCTATCTATAAAAATGTGGAAGATTGATATTTTTTGCCAGAAGACAGATCACGGATGCGTGTTTATTTGTTTGTATTTTTTCCCAGGGGTGATCGTATCGACCCAGTGGTTCTGGAATTGAGATAGACATAGAAGTGACCAAAAAAATCGGAGGGCATCTTGGCCCCCTCCCGCACTCTTTTTTCTCAAAGTCACCGGATCAAAATTTTGAGATAGCCGTTCTGTTCAGCGTAGTCGAAAACATAATTACTATTTCTTTGGGGATGATTTAATCCCCCAGAGTCCCCACAGTTGCAAGTTATAAACTTTGACCATTGTTTACATAAAGTAATGGTTATTATGAAATGTTCAGACGTTTTCAGGGGGACTTTTTCGCGTTGGGGTAGGGGCGTGTCGGGAGAGGGGATTACGTGGGAGTATCTTTCCGTGGAGGAATTTATCATGAGGTAAGAGACTTTCCATGAAGGGGACGCAGGATTTTCTTGCATTATTAAAAAAAAACAATGAGAAAATAAATAATTTTTTTTCAACTGGAAGTAATGAGCAGCATCGAAACTTAAAACGAACATAAGATATTATGTATATAAAGAGGTTCGTCTCCTCCACAATACCTTGCTCTTTACGCTAAAGCGTTTTTAGTAATTCCAACTATTTATTTTACGGCCTTTGTGATTCAGGGGCTATTCTTAAGGATGTGGGACAAAATTCAAGCTTTAGTGTAAAGAGCGAGGTATTGACGAGGGGGCGAAACCCCTCACATACGTAATAAAAATAAAAAAAATATACAGGTTCGTTACGTAAGTTAATTCGTAAGGTACATATGTTTATTACTAACAAAAACGTTCATAAAAAAAATCTAGTTGCACTTTTGATTAACTAAAAATTGGAGGGCAAGTAGGCCTCCTCCCCCACCCAATTTTTGTATCAAAATCATCAAATCAAAACTATGAGAAAGCCATTTAGCAAACAAAAATATACAAATTTCGTTTTAATTATTCACATGCGGTGAGCCAAAATCAAAACATGCATTAATTCAAAAACGTTCAGAAATCTAATAAAAAAAAGTTTGTTTTAACTGCGAGTAAGGATTAATATTAAAACTTAAAAGGAATAAAAATTATTCTGTATATGAAAGGGGTTATTCCCTCCTCAATGCCTGGCTCTTTACAATAAAGTCTTTTATTGTTTTAAAAAGTAGAGTTGTGAGAAAGAGCGGAACTTTAGCGTAAAGAGCCAGGCTTTGCGGAGGGGACAACCCCTTTCATATATGGAATAATTTAAAGGGATTCACCACCAGGGTTGCCAACTGGACGCATTTTATGTCACAACAACACATACCAAAACGCATATCCTTCTCAAGACCAGAACACAATTTGCGGTTTACTAAAAAAAAAAAAAAAAAAAGACCGTAGGTTGTCAGTTCAATTGACATATACTGGCATTTATTCGTTAAAGTTTTGATAATTTTTCATTTATGGAAGTAAGAAAGGTGAAAACATTTCAAACGTGTTTTGTTTTCAGTAAAGCGCAAATTGTGTTCTGGTCTTGAGAAGGCATAGGGGTTATCAGCCCTACTCATGTTAGTTTTTCCTCGTTTTGAGTTTGACTCGGCTATTTAATGTAATTTCTGTTCGTTTTGAGTTTTATTTATTTGTTGATAGTGATTTGTGGTAGTTTTACGCTTGGAAGATTATTTGACTTTGATTTTTGCTCATTCTTGGCTTAATGGAGCTCTTTACTTTTCTTTGAAATATTTTTTTTTGTGGAAAAAGTTTTAAAGTTAATTTTTGTTCGTTTTTTATTAGCATTGTCTTTTTCATGGAAAAGAAATATTGTTTATCTTTTCAGTTTTCTTTTATAAGAATATATATTGCTATGTGTATGTTGGAGAAACTTTTTCAACAATTTTTAACCCTGACACAAACAGTATTTCATAATTTAATTATGTATTCTATCTATGCTCTTTGACAACCTCAATACACTTACAATCTTTTATTTATTTAACATGTAAGAACAGAAGTAGTAATAGTAGTATCCCCAAAAGTTTTAACTTAATACCTCCAGTCGTTCTCAATATAACGCTGAGTTGTCTTGTTGGCAACCATTTAACACAATGCCTTTTGATTTATTTTAAAACAATTTATTACAGGTGTTTTGGAAATTGATGGATATGGGGGGATTTCTGCCTTCCAATCACTTTTGACTAATAAAAAGTGCACTAGTCCTTTCAATCTTCAATCGAATGAGCCTTTTCGAAGCTTTTACGACGGTAAATGGGCATCTCAAAATTCCTATCAGATGTATTACGGGAAAATACAAGGTTTGGAGGGGGTGGGAGTTATCCACCCTCCGATCACTCTGAATCTTAAGAAAGGCGCTAAAACTTCTGGTTACCAATCCTACGAGCCCACTCCAAAATTTATGCGATAAACCTTTCTAAATATACTTTATATACACCCAGGTTATAACTTGCAACTCTTGCCCTGGGGGCTGTGGGGAATTGTCATCCTCAAAGACATCATGTACAGAGCTTTCGATTACATTGAACAAAACGGATATCCCAAAATTTTATTGGATGCATTTGGGGAAATGATGTGCATCGGAGGGGGGTTAGTTGCCCTCCAATCACCTCCATTTATTGAAACGGAGATTGCCCTTTTCAATTTCCAATCAAATGAGCTGTTTTCAAAGTTTCTTCATCAAAAGATGGCCATCCCAAAATTTCTATCAGATCCATTTCGGGGAAATACGAGGTGTGGGGGTGTATCCACTCGCCGATCACTTCGAATCTTAAAAAGGGCACTAGAACTTCTGATTACCAGTGCAATGAGCCCCCTCCGGAGGTTATACGATCACTCTTCCTACACATACCGTATATGCCCCAGGGCACACGTTACAATTCTTGCCCTGAGGACTCCGGGGAGGTTGTCATCCTCAAAGACATAATTTCCAGACCTTTCAATTACGTTGAACAAAATGGGTATCTAAAAATTTGGATTGCATTGGTTTGGAGAAATGGGAGGGGGAAGGTGGAAGGGGGTTAGTTGCCCTCCAATCACTTTTGACTATGAAAAAGGGTACTATCCCTTTCAATTTCCAATCGAATGAGCTCTTTTCGAAGTTTCTAAGACAAAAAAAGGCCATCTCATAATTCCTATCAGATGCATTTCGGGAAAATATGAGGTGTGAGGTGGGGGTTATCCACCATCTGATCACTCCGAATCTTAAAAAAGACACTAGAACTTCTGCTTTCCAATCCAATGCGCCCATCCCGAGGTGTAGGGGGGTGGGTGGGTTATCCACCCTCTGATCAATCTGAATCTTAAAAACGGCTTAAGAACATCTGATTTCCAATTCAATGAGCCCATTCCAGAGTTTTTACGATTAACTTTTCTATTTATACCTTATATGCCCCCAGGGTATAACTTATAACCCTTGCCATAAGGGCTAGGGGGGGTCATCCTCAAAGACACAATTTCGAAACCTTTCAATTACGTGGAACAAAATGCCTGCCTTAAATTTTGAGTGGATGTATTTGGGGAAATTGTGGGCGTGAGAGGGGGTTTAATGAACTTTAATCCCTTTTAAAGTTTATACGATCACCCTTTATACGTAAACCATATATGCCACCAGAGCAAAACTTACAACCCTTGTCCTGAGGGCTCTAGAGGGTTGTCATTCTTTAAAACATAATTTCCGGATCATTCAACTACGATGAACAGAATGGCTATCTCTAAATTTTGACTGGACGTGTTTGAGGAAATGGTGGACGCGGGAGGGGTGTTACTTGCCCTTCAATCACTTTCAATTACTAAAAAGAGCACTGGTCCTTTCAATTTCCAATTAAATGAGCTCTTTTGAAGTTTTTACGACAATAAATGGCCATCTCAAAATTTCTATCAGATTCATTTTGGGAAAATACGAGGTGGGGGGGGGGGTTATCAACCCTCTGATCACTCTGAATCTTAAAAAGGGTACTAGAACATCTGATGTCCAATTCAAACAGCCCGTTCCAGATTTGAGTTTTTACGATTACCGTTTCTATTTATACCTTATATACCCCCAGGGTATAACTTATAACCCTTGTCTTGAGTGCTTTGGGGGGTTGTCATCCTCAAAGACATAAATTCCGGACCTTTCAATTACGTTGAACAAAATGGCCGCCTCAAAACTTTTATTGAATATGTTTGGGGAAATGGTGGGTGTGGGAGGGGATTTTGTTGCCCTCCAATCATTTTTGACTATTAAAAAGGACATTCGCCCTTCAATTTTCAGTAAAATGAATCTTTTTCGAACTTTATACGACAACAAATGGCCATCTCAAAATTTCTATGAGATGCGTTTCGTGAAAATACGAGGTGCGTGTGGGACGGGGGGTATCGACCCTCCGATCACTCTGAATCTTAAAAAGGGACAAAACTTTCGATTAACAATCCAATGAACCCCCATCAAAGTTTGTACGATCACCCTTTCGATATAAACCTTAAAAGCCCCCAGGGTACAACTTACAACCCTTGCCCTGAGGGCTCTTGGGGGGTTGCCATCTTATAGTACATAATTTCCGGACCTTTTAACTACGTTGAACAAAATGGCTATCTCAAAATTTTGACTGGATGTGTTTGAGGAAACGGTGGGCGTGGGGTTAGCTGCCCTCCAATCACTTTCGACTATTAAAAATGGAACTAGCCATTTCAATTTCCAATCGAATGAGCTCTTTTTGACATTTCTACGATAAATCCTTCGATACGAAGTGCCTAGGCCTAAAAAAAAAATAAATAAATAAATAAAAAAAAAAATTATAATACATTGTGCCCACATCGCTCTTTACTTAAGCACCGCTATTGCGCTTTCTATGATAACTCATATTCTAATTATCATAATAATGCGTGTTAAAGTATTAATTAATGAACCGTTCAAGGTTCGCAGTTAATTCTCATTACATTTGAAGTAAATGCGAATTAAGTTGCAATTTCTACCAGGGACACACTCTAAGTTTTGACAGAACCAAAATATATTTTTGAAATTTAGGGGGTAAATCTGCTGTTTTTTACGCTCTATTTTCACAACAAAATACCAAAAGGTAGTTTTCATGAAAATACCCCCCCCCCCAAAAAAAAGAAAGATATTTTCCAGAATCTAGGGGAAGGGAGCGAAAAAATAAAGGGGACGCATATCCCCCTCCCCCAATTAAAGTTACTGGTTGTTAATAGCAACTGAACCAATTGTTTGTTAATGGACCCTATCTACCACGAGAAAAGCACTTAGCTAAGTTGATGCTTTTGATCCAAACACTTCATTTTAGTCTATCACTGGTAGGGGATAGGCATGAATTTTGCTATACAGATGGATTAAGATCAAAGATAAATCTAAGTTCCAGCAGGAGTTTTGGAGCCTTGGAAGTGGGGTGGCTCATCCCCTAGTCCTGTCTTAAACAACAGTGTTCTTGAGCTCAACATCCTTAGTACAAGGCTAGATTAAGTCGGATGACAGGTTTTTATGTAGCGTAGCTACATAAAACACATAAAGCGTAGCTACATCATTTCATGATGAAACATCGTTCAGAGGAAGAACAAAAAGACTAAGTTCCGTCTCCACACTACGACTAAACCCAAAAAGTATCTTATCTGTCATCCGTGATTCATGATTTATCGTATCAATAAATAGACTAAATTGTCAGCAAATATTTTTGCAAATCTAATCAACTAAATTTACTTACTCAATACAATAATGGAAAAAACACACCGGGCATTAGCTAATCCACAAGCCAACATTTTTCCGGATTTTATCGAACAATTCTCACGGTCATTTGAGACACCACAACAGCACAACAATAAATTAAAAAAAAAAACACTCAATAATCAAAAATAGGCGACTGTTAGAGTGTCTCCTGCCTTTAAATGCCTAATGTTTTGTTATTACGTTTGCAGGAGAGACTTAGTGGAAAAAAAATCATGCGCGTTTTTTATTTGATTTTTTTTGTTCAGAAAACTAGATGGCAATAGCTTCGCCTTCAGTCGAAATTGTAAAATAAAATGACGTTAAGGATAGGCTTAATGAACGTGTTTCAGAAAAAAAGCAGTGTCTATATTGAACTTAACAATTATGATTTGTCTAGATATGGTCTGGTTTACATTTGCCAGGATGTGTACCAACCTTTGGACCAAGTTATTAACACACAGTACTTCAGCAAGGGTCTACTAACCCTTGTCCCACTCCTGATACCTTTCAGTTGAAAGTCAAATTACATTAAGATCTGAGAAATAATTTAAGAATCGTGAAGATTTTAAGTTTCTAAGAAGGCACAACACGGTGAGCCCGACACACTCGCCCCCCCCCCTAGCACGGTCCTACTTGCCATGGTATAGAAATTAGTATTCATTGCAGCTTGATTGAAAAATGCAGTAAGAAAAATGATTTTAGCAGGAGTTTTTTGCCCCTTCACAGGAAAAGGACCAACATGAAAAATATAGTTTCTAGTTGAGCATAATAGACCTACGTCCTTTTTGGGTGGAACTAAAATAAGGGAAAGGAAAGATAAATATTTTGAGGTAATCGGCTCTGAAAAAGTTTAAAAAATGGTCTCAGCAAAAAAACTTATACATTTTTTTTATGTCTGTGGGTGTCCACAGGCATAGCTTATAGGGGTACGATCGCAGATCTTTTCCGGAGACCGAGGGACGAAATTTTGGCAAATACATATATTAAACTATTCTCTGTTGATATTTTGCAAGAAAGGGTTCTTTTGTACCAGTCTTTACGCCTAAACTTTTTTGACTATGGTCAAGGGTTTCTCCAGGGGGTTAAGGGTACAAATTCTTTTGTACCCCCATTCCCGAAAAAAAAAATCGTGGATACGTCCCAGACTATGCTACGGTTGCACATGTATGTGTTAAGACAAATTAATCTAAAATAGGAAAATCCCGAAATTACTCGGATGCCTCTGAAAAGGCTCTTTTACCTTCGTTACAACAAAGCCCAACATAGGCCCTGGGAATCCTGCAAAAAAGAAAAAAAAAACGCCTTCATTTAATTATGATTGAGAAATCCATCATCTCCGAAGAAAACAGAAGAGCACGAAAGAAAGTGACGCAGCGCAAAAAAAACTAGGCCTAGCCCGAGGACTTGGCAAAAAAAAACTACTTTATTCTATGTGGCCATCAATCACTGTCAGCCAAATAGGCCGAAAGCTGATCTTATGCTGCGTCAATTGAGTAACATATGTCTAGACTAGGAAATTATGTTTTTTTAAGACTTGGCATTACTAAAACATTTAAAAAAAATTGCCAGGGTCATGTCCAAAAACCAAGGGCAGATTTTCGATTTTTTTTACTTTTACATTGAAATATATACAAGCCTTTTTTGTATCATTCTTGATAATGATCATAAGCGAAAAATAAAAGCCTTAAAAGTTACGCGAGTCAAACTCCGAAGATCCGGGCTCTTTTGAAAGATATAGGCTACAGGGATAAAAAAAAGTAATACAAATTTTCGTCCCTGAATGGGATGGGAAGCATCCATAAGACAGGATTCAAAGGAAATTAGAATCGCATGGGAGGGAGTAAAGAGTAAAGTCTGGAATAAGTAAGTGAAGGAGGAGGGGGGGGGCAGTTCTGTTGACCTCAGCTGGGTGGGTTCTGCAGTGTTTTGTAAGGTGTAGAAGCAGTAGTATTTCAGCTTATATTCGGCTAATTTTTTTGACTATTTCGGTTTGTTTCAGGCTTCAATATTGCTCTTTGCTATTCTTTAAAGCAGCTTTTTAAAAAAAAAATAATTTAAAATCTGTTCGTCTTATATCAATATTCTTTTATTGTGGGTAGGAGTATTTGTAATATTTCTCTCTTTTTATTTTTCTGTCCAAGATTTGAAAATATGTGACAATTCAAATTTTTCCTGAAAGTAGAACATGCAATTGGAATTTCCAATCACTCACAGTTCTTGTGCAATAGTTTATTAAGTTAGCCTATTGCGATATCTGAGTGTTTAAATTCTATCTTTTTAAAATAAATGTTCACTCTAATGGGTTTATAAAAGACGTTAATGAATAAAAATTATCTAAAATATTTAACGAACAAGTTAGGGTGCTTGTTCTGACTTGTGATTTAGTTCGGAACTACAGACTAAGCAACTACTTTGGTGAAAATTTATCACAAAATATTAATTATCTACTTCATTCGTTTTGATTTTTCACGGATATCAAGATACCATACCATTTCCGATGTTACAAGGTTATTTCAAAAGAAGGTCTGGGACAAAAGGCAAGAACGCATACACGATTTTTTTTTTTGGGGGGGGGGGGTAAAAAAACTTTAAAAAATGCATCAAATTTGTGTATATTCACTTTTTACGTTTTACGAGTTGGACAAATGTTTTGGGAGGGGGTTCAAACCCCCTATCTCCCTGGATACGGCCTTGACAAAAGGCCATGATGAACTCTCTGTATGCGATTATACAGATGGGAGGCTTTGAATCAATACTCCTGAATCCCAGATTTACGTAAATTTTTTACGTATCATATGCACTGAAAAAAGGCGCACCATTTAACCTTCAAAAAGTTAGAAACGCGCCTAAAATTTTTGTTTTTTCAGCTTTATTTCAAAATACTGAATTAGTGCAGTTATAAATTTATGCAATATGGAGGATAAAATTTGCCTTTGCTTATTACTAGAGGGCCAAATTTCTAGCTACTTTTTTTTTTAGAAAGGTAATAATCATATAGTAAAGTGTGGTAAGGAATAGCCAGGAAAAGGCTTCCTGTGGGAAGCGTACGCCCTTTAGCACGGAAAAGCAAGTTTTATGTTTTGTGAATTTGTTTTTATTAATACATGATGAAGTGGAAGTGCGTATTATCAAATAAAGTGTAGGTGATGTGCAAAGTTAAATTTAGTTTTGGTTTGAGGTTTCTTAGCGTTGTTGTCACTGAGAGGAAAGGAGGTGGAATTTTTTGTGATTGAAAAAAAGTAAAGCATTGTAATGCATTGGGTAACACCTGCACAAAGACAGAATCTAGCGAGAATTTCTAACCCAAAGAAAAACTGTTTGAACATATCAGATGCCCCCAAAAGTATTCATTATTGATAATGGTGATGTGTCATCCTGTTCCCTATTGTGTAAATTCTTAGTTACGAATAAAAAAAGTTTGTTTTTGTCATGTGAATGGCAAGGCACACATAATCTCATCAGAGCTCCCTATAGGACTTACATATATCCCTATAGGTAACAAAGGAAAACACAATAATACGATAAATTGAAAACAAAACAGCAGAAAAGAAAGTGGAAAAAAAAACAATAGCCATAAAATATCTAATATCTAACTTATGAAACTAATAAACAAAATATGTCAGAAACGAAGGAAAAGTGAGAGGGGAGGATAAATAGATAATTGCATCATTTTCATATGTAATTTGTGTCTATATTTGACAATTTCTGCTCAAAATCGATTTGAAAGAATTACCCATTATGATATTTTCTGTTATACCTATGCCACTATTTCAAATGTCTTTTTAGTCGTTTACGGATGTTAAGTTGAAATAAAAGAATGATGCAGTGCAAAATGCATGGGAAATATATAATTTGGGCAATATATTTTCACATTAGGGAGGAGTTATAGTAAAGTAAGGTGCTTTTAGGAATATAATAAGTTAGGATTTTTAGGATTACTTAATCCACGAGTAAATAGCGGTATAGATATAACGGAACAGATCCCTAAATTATAATCTGTTTGTGTTGATACCAGAGCAAGGACAAGGTTTGGGATGAACGAGAGTATTAGTTTAATCTTAATATGAACACATTATCTTACTAGATTTTTATCAAACGCGCTTCGTGGTAACTAACTGGATGTAAGAAACGGCTCGATCAGATGGTGTCACGCCAGAACGTGACACCAATTCATGAAAATGTGTGGGGTAAGAATGTAGTTTTCAAAATCTAAGGGAGGCACTTTTTATTGTTTTTTTTTTATTTCCACTAAAAATATCAAAAAGGGTAATGTCAATAAAAATACCCAAAAAGCTATTGTTTGAAGACTAGGGAGAAGCAAAAAAATCTAGGATCAAATGCTCTCGCCAGCCCCATCATAACTAAAACTAAAAAAAGCAGTTTTTTTTAATACTGATGGTAATTTCAAATGTATAAAATTTAATGATTCTGAAGCTACGCACCGAAAGCTACGAGCTGGTGCTTTTATATGTTAAACAAAAAATCAAATTTTCGATCGATAAACTGAACACTTGTGATCACCAATTGGCTACATTCGTTGAACCAATTAACTTCAAATGCTTTCATTAAAGCACTATAAAACTTAAGCACGAAGAATGTGGGCTAAGAATGGGGTACCCCACTAGTGCATCAAAAACTTATGTTTGTTTTAATCACATAAAGATTTAGACTTTTCTTTTCTAAAGGATCTTCAGTGTACAGCTTTAAAGGCATTATTCACTATTTTAATGCAAACAATATTTGTTGGATTAGATACATTTCTCTTGAACAGTAACAGTTTAGACATCACAGCCTAGAAAATACTTTTTGGGGTTCAGATCCCTAACAAAAGCAACAAATGAGGGTATACTTTTCAAGGAGGGGGGCATTTTCAGTGCACTGTTAAGCAAAAGCTAAACTTTACCATAAAGAGCAAAAATTACATGGGGGCGATAAACCCTAAGATATTTGTATTAACCCGGAATATGATATTGAAAACGGGCAGAAACCAAATAAATAAAAGGTTTTGAAAGGTTAACGTGGAGCGACGTAACTTTCTTTTAAATTTTTTTCATAATTCAATGTAAAGAAAACATGAATATCATATGAAATTGCCAGTTTCAGTGAGACGCGATGCAATGATCAGAGATACCACCCTGAATTCTAGAATGTAGTAAATCTTTTCATAATTTTACAGGAAAGCTAATTAATTAAACTAATTAGCCTGGCCAGAGCCAACTGAGGCTCAGTCTTTTTAAGGAACTTTTCGTGTGTAATAAATTGTGTAATAATAAAGTTAATTAAAAATTTTTTGCGAGGGTTGAGTTAAACGGGGTTGAGGTAAACAGGGATTAAGTTGAAAGAAGGCTCAGTTAAATAGGTTCAGTTACACCCACATTCCTACAGCTATATTTTTTTTATTTAAATTGTTAATGGAAAAAATCAAAAAAAGAAATTTTTCAAAGAAAGTAATGAGCTACATTAAGCCAAAGACGAGTAGAAATAAAGCCATTCAACCGTAAATCACTCTTTATTAATAAATGAAACCCAAAACGAACAGAAATTGCGATATAAAACCAAGTCAAAATCCAAACGAACAGGATTTACCACAAACAGGAATAGGGCTAGCACCGTCTATGCCTTCTGAAAACCTGAATGTCGTTTGTGCTTTACTGCAAACAATTTTATCTCGAGTTACGTATTTTTATCACTCATAATATAAAAGAAAACCACGAATTTAACCAAGATTACCGAAAAGATCATATGAATGGGAATCGACACTTTAATATATATGTTGACATTTATTCCCGAAAATCTCAATAGTTTTGGATTTATTAAACGGTATAGAAGAGAAAATGTTTAAAATGTATTTCGTTTTCAGCAAAGCACAAACTACTTATATAGTACACGAACTGATATAAAGGTTTCGTCTGAGATAAAGGTATAGGTTGTGGAGCCTATGTGTCTTTGTATTTGTGTTTTCTTTCTTGTTTTTTTTCTTTTTTGTGTAATTTACTCCGCTTGTTTTGACTAAAAGTGAGTTAAAAATAAATTATTATTAAACTTTATTTACGACAGACCTTCAGGCAGGAATTATATTCCAAAATACATCATCCCTTTAACGACGAACAGTATAAATTTGGTTTTAAAATGTTCTTAGAAAACAGACCTTTAGTAAAAACTGTCTTAATTTGTCGGTGTTTGTGTTTACCAGTAATATAAATATAGTAATTTATTAACGTTATAAAAGAGAATAAACTCTATCCACGATACACCTTCAGTCAGGAATCATATTCTAAAATACACACCCATATCACGAGGAACAGTATAAACTTGGTTTTAAAATGTTCTTAGAAAACACACCTTCGGTATAAACTGTCTTAGTTTATTTTTACTAGTACTGTCCTTTCGATTTAATCAATAAACATTTATTTGAATATCCATCATTTAAAGGGCCTCTGAATCTCATAGTCCTAACAAATATTTGCACTCGGAAACATTCAAAACTGGTACCTCTTATGGCATTTAGCGCGCCCACTACTTCCCCCCAATTTTATTAATATCAATTCAGAGAAATCTCCAGTCTCTTGTCTGTGTCAGATAAATGGGGAAATAGGGACTGGTTCTCAGCTGTACCTTTCACTAATTTGAGGGAATTCTCTCAAACAAATCGAATTAAAACTCGGGTGTTTTTTCGAAAGAGAGGCAAAACAACTTGTTAAAAAGTGTTGATCCGGTATGCGAAAAAGGACCTAAAAATTATACAAGTTTTACTTCTGAAAGTCAGACGGAGTATGCAAGGAATAAGGCTTGCCTGGAAATTTCAGGATTTCTGAGTCTTCTAAATGATCTCTCTTTTAAAGAGCTTGTTTCTCATATTTGTTCACTATTGTAGAAGAAAAGAAAATTCCTCTTTAATATCTTTCAGACCACAGTGCTTTCGATTTTCTTAGAAGAGGACACCAAAACAGGTTTATAATGTTTCAATCATGGTACTGGTTAAACTGAAAATATAATTGAAAAAGCTAGAGAGAGAAAGAAAGAGAGATGGGGGAAAGGAAAAGAAAGGGGAAAGAGAGAGTTTTATCTCCTTCTATTTAAATCGAGGCCTCTTTGAGACAAAGCAGAAATCAATTGGGGGCACAACAAAGGTCTGACATGCTGTTTCTAGTGTAGTCCATTTTTCCTTGATCTTTTGGTCGTTTTCAAGTGAAGTATCATTTTCTAGAAACAGGTATAAACTCAGATGTATATTTTGAAACCACAGGGGAAAAATAATGAGACGGTCTATTCCATTATCGACCCTGGAGTCATGACTCCCAAAGGGTTCACAATCCCATGACAATGAGTTCAGTAAAAACCGAGCTAAAAAAAAAGAAAACAGAAAAACAATCATATAATACACGAACCATGAGAAAGAGATATACTGAAGGGGTTTATATTTTAGAAGTCCCTCAAAAGAGGTTTCTGAAGATCTAAATTTAAATTAAGGATTTTCCAAAGATAAAACATTTGGGAAACACCGCTCTAAACGGTTGAGCTTCTATTAAAGCTCACTAAGAATTTACTACAATGATTATTTAAACACAGTTTTTCAAGGCAATTTTGTATGAAATAAGTAAATATAATCTAATCTTATTTAAACAGAATATTGCTAAAATAAGCCTTTAAAAGAAAAGAAACAACAAATGTCGAGACTGTTTATTTGTCATGATTCAATAGTTAGCTTATCTCTTACCTTTTTTATGACGGTGTCTGGAGATAGTTCTAAAATATACTATCCCACTCCCCGTAAGAGCTTCAAGTTTAATTCTTTTTTATTTAATTTTTGTATATTTCTGGCCGCTATTTGTTTTACCAATTTTTACATGATTTGTCTCTAAAAGTAATCTGTGAATCCCCTTCAAAAAGCAAGAAAACATTTGATATTAATCCCAATCGGAGTATTTTTGGTCCTGAAAATACCTTCTTTTAGAGGATTGAATAAAAAAAAACTTTTTTTTAGCTGAAACTAAGGAGCAACATTAAAGCTTAAAATGGGCCGAAATTATTCCGTATATGAATTGGGCCACAACCTCCTCAATTCTTCGCTCTTTATGCTAAAGTTTTTTAGTGTTTTAAAAAGTCTCTTATTCTAATTCAACGACCCTTGCGTTCCAGTAGTTTTTCGTAAAAAACTTTGACGATAAGTCAAACCTTAGCGTAAAGAACAATAAGTCGAGGAGGGGGTAATATCCCTCATATGCGGAACATTTCTCTTAAGTCTTATGTTTCAGCTGAAAAAAAACTTGTTTGCTTGAATTTATTTTGTGATTATTTTTCAAATTATGCCCAAACCTAACCAAGGTATGACGTGGGATAGGCTACCAGTCCCATAAAACCTCAATTTCTTCCTATTAAATTGTATATATCAATATTTGTCAATTGAATGATAGTGTCCTCCTTTTTCAGTTTTTCTGCTGAAGAATTGAAATGTTGAATTATTATCAACATTTTTAACGAAATTAAAAAATTTTGTCAAAATTTTGAGGATAATTAGGTATTAAAATTCAATATTTAAAGCCTCGCCCACCCCTCCCCCGTTTAAATAATGACCCACCGTCAATCCTCCATAATAGCTGATGAGCGCTTATACATCCCTCTTCATAATTCAAAAGACGAAGCAAATTATTTTAGTCAAACCAAGCTTTAAAATAGATATCAAAAACATTCTTCTGCAATAAGAAGGGAGACACCCCCCCCCACAGCACAATTATTCAGGCTCATTCTTTATGATGAGAGATTAATTCCTACCCCTCCCCAAACCCCTTTCTGTGTTTACTTGAAGGCTCAAGGAGAGCAGAACAATTGGGCATTGAAATGCGTTGTTTTAGGCATCTGCCCCCGTCATCTCATTCACGATGACCCATCACCCCTCCTTCATTATAGCTGGTGTAACAACTATACATCACTAAATTTAATCTCGGAAAAAATAAAGTGAATCAACTTAGTTAAGTCAAGGATTAACATAAATGTCCATATAACCATTTAATCGACAACTTGACTATTAAGGAACGAATACTGGCATTACTTCCTTTGCAACTGGGAAGCTAAAATTATAGTTTTTGGATACTTTTGAATTGATTGGCTTTATCAGAATTTTCAATCAATCGTAACTTCGTCCCCGTTGGGGCATGGTCGTAAACTGGCGCCACAAAATAACAGAAAACACTTCTTTCCACATATTATTTAATCTGCCATGACGGCTTTAAAATTATCCGAGGGCGAGATTACAAACATTATTCAACCAATGTTCGCAGAAAAAAGGTTCAAAAAGCAAATTTAAAAAAAAATTCGAGAAGTTCATAAAAACAATTCATTCTCCCAAATCACAATAAATTGCAATGTGTCATAATTTTTTAATAAGAAGCTTCTAACTACAGACTGAAAATCTGCAAAAAAAAAAATAATTTCTAGTTAATCACATGAAATATCTAACAATTATATCGGATAGTGGAGCCAAAATAGAGATCCCTTTTGCACGCACGAAAACCTCACGAAGGCTGTTAAGGCCAAAGCTTCCGATACGTAACCTGACTTAATCAATACGATGGCTGGATATATACAACCAATCTTTTTCCTATAAGGAAAAAACAAAGGAAAACGAAGCCGAGGATTCCAGGAAAGATTTAGGAGGATATAAAATAACGGAGTTATTCTAGCGGGTGGTTGATGCAGGTCAATGATAAGATATATTAAAGAAAATTCTTTGTTCTTGATACTAGCAATGCGAAAATTAGGAAAGGTGAAAAGATTATATCAAACGAAAAATAGACTCTATTTTTGTATACGTTACAAGTTAAATTTGGCCTGAAAAATACATATTACATATTTCTGGATGCTTAATGTTTATTAAATAAAATAAAAAGTTTTTTTTTAATGGAAAGTAAGGAGCGACATTAAAACTTAAAACGAACAGAAATTACTTCGTATGTGAAAGGGCTGCTTCCTCATCAACGCCCGGTCTTTACGCTAAAAAATACAAATTTCAACATTTTTGTAGCTAGAAACTTGCACAATGGGGTTCTCTGATACGCTGAACCTGATGGTGTGATTTTCATTAAGATTCTATGACTTTTAGGGGTTATTTCCCCCCCTATTTTCTAAAATAAGGCAAATTTTCTCAGACTCGTAACTTTTGATGGGTAAGACTAAACTTGATGAGACTTACATATTTAAGATCAGCATTAAAATGCTATTCTTTTGATGTAGCTATTCCTATTAAAATTCCATTTTTTAGAGTTTTGGTCACCATTGAGCCGGGGCGCTCCTTACTACAGTTCGTTACCACGAACTGTTTGATAAGGAAAAAAAAAAAGAAAAGCATTACATCTAGTATTTGCAGCTATAATTTTATGGCATTCCAGTATGACGATTTTTGAGAGTTTTTCTCTGCCAGGAAAACAAGCAATTCCTGCAATACATCGGCAAAAATGACTGCACAAAATTACGTTTTCGGGGCTCTGCAAAAGCTATATTACAAGCTTTGCATAATTATAAGCAAAAATAAAACTTCCTACACAAATAAACTTGAAGGCCAAAACACCCAAATTTCGCAAAAGGTTCAATTTTAAAACAATATGATATAGTAAATTAGATATGAATCTAAAATCTTCAAAAATATTATTTTTTAAAATATAAAGGGACCTTGTATGATAAATCAGATATGAATATAAAATCTTCAAAAAAGGGACCTTGTATGATAAACGCCCTACCGTTCAAGTTGTTCATTCATTGACGCATTATAGAACCATTTTTTTTCGTTAGTTCCTTTCAGCTTAGCGTGAGACAAGTCAAAGAGAACTGACAGAATACTACTACTACTACTACTAATAACTCACTGCAGCACCAAGCCGCCTGAGGCCAACACAGCTACGCACGCTCCTCCTCCAACCTAATCTATTTAAAGCCTCCCTCTTTACACCCTCCCAGGAAGTTCCCATTTCCTTTAAATCCTTATTTATGACATCCTCCCAACCCAGACAAGGACGACCTGCTTTCCGTGTAGCCCCAGACGGTTGGCCAAAAAGGACAATCTTCGGTAATCTGTCATCCTTCATCCGTAGAACGTGGCCCAGCCATCTCAACCTTTCTTTCATTATAGCCTCAGAAAGCGGGATTGAACCACACTTTTCGTACAACCTACTGTTTGAAATACGGTCAGTCAGCCGGGTACCCAGAACAATCCGTAGGCAATTTCTCTGGAAAACATCTAGTAAATTTTCATCTGCTTTTCGGAGTGTCCATGCTTCAGAGCCATATTTGACCACTGTCATCACTGTAGCTTCCAATATTCTAATCTTGGTTTGTAGGCTTATCTTTCTATTCTTCCAAACTTTTTTTAACTGTGAAAAAACACCCTGAGCTTTAGCTATTCTACTTTTAACATCTTCACTGCTCCCACCATCTTTACTAATAATACTACCAAGGTAACTGAAGCTCCCAACCTGATCAATCTTTTCGTTACCTAAGGTCACCTGTTCATCTTCACTTATTCCTAACCTTAGTGACTTAGTCTTCTTAACATTAATTTTCAAGCCTATTTTAGCACCCTGAACTCGTAAAACCTCTAAACTCGTAAAACTGACAGAATAGATGGGAAATAAATAATTCGGGCTATATATTTGCACATTAGGAGGGTGGGAGTAAAGTATTAGGACAGTGTGAAGTTAGAAAACAATTCTTACTACATAATATGCAGAAAAATTGTACCTAAAACATTAGGCATGCAGACCCGCTATATTTTACTACCTCTCCCCCTAATGTGCAAACATATAGCCCAAACTTGTCTCTAAAGTATTTTATTTTTATCTTACTTTGGCATATTTCATTAGGATTGAGCGTCAGAGAAACATATCAGAAGAACATTAGGCAGGGCGTATATCATACAAGTACCATATAAAGTAAGTATTAAAGAATCAAAATGAGAAATATGTTCATTTTAAGAATACCAGAAAAATTTTACTTTCTGGTAAGAAAACGATTGCTAAGGGTAGTTGTTGAGTATAAATCAACAAATGAATATCTATCGTAATGGTTCCAGAACTTAAATGACCAGATAATATCCGTAAGACATGTTACCACTTATAAAATGTTAATATGTGACATATGTAAAACTAATATTTTTGAAGCTGGTTCTAACAGAGAGTATGGGGAGTTTACATGTGCATTATGTTTAATAGTATATCTTTAGTATTTCCAATGATAAGAGTTAACTTAGTATCCTTAAGGATGGTTACAGGTTACGTCTCATAGGATGTAGAATTCGCTCAATCTTCATTAAAAAAAAAATATACGTGATTCAGAAAAACAAAGTACATATTCGGAATCACCAGATTCTACCGTCATCAATGGAAACCGGCGAGTTTCGAGCAAATTTCTGTAAAACCTAACTTCTCCATTTTCGTGAATATTTTGTAAGATAGTTCTAATATGTCCATTTTCTCCACAAAACAAGCCATTTCATTTTTTCGAACCCGTAAAATTTGCCTATCTACATAGTCTATAGTAAGCCAGTACAAAGACATTCTTATTAGAAGAGCCTTAGTATGAAAAATTCCAAATGTTAGCCAAAAAAAATGCGCTTCTTTCCAGAAAAACCCAAAATCTTACTTTAAATAATTAGTAAGTTTCCATAACTCCAGTCAATTACTAATACGAAAACTACCAAACGGCATTTTACAGGGGATACCTGACGTGAATATTTCTCTATTGCGCAATCAGTGTTAGTTGCTTTCCGATGCTTTCAAGAAAGTTCACAATCTTTTCATTTCTGGCGTCAAGCTCTTTGGCGAGTTATCTATACATAGCATCATTTGGGCATGAGACAAAATATACGACTCAAGGAAAAGGCAAAAGAAAGAAAATCATCCTCTTAGTTTCTGAAATAGTTTA
This sequence comes from Artemia franciscana, assembly GCF_032884065.1. NCBI lineage: Eukaryota > Metazoa > Arthropoda > Branchiopoda > Anostraca > Artemiidae > Artemia > Artemia franciscana. The sequence continues at coordinate 31,806,349 of NC_088870.1, forward strand.
CAACTTACGGCAGTGGTTCCCAAATGTCCCTTCCCCCGGAAGTCATTACGCAATTTCCAGTGCAAGGCAGAATTAACTAGGAATATCACCTTTTCTGGGCTCAGGTAATCTAAGACTCAAGGGAGGGGGTAGGGAAAAACGGATGATTACTTTCATCTGAATTTCTTTAATAGTTTTAAACTTAGAACATTGGTTTTCTCAATGCTACCGAGGCCCCAAAAGCTAATGAACATTGTTCCAGGCGAGTGATGGTGAGAGAAAGAAGGAGGTGTATTTTGTCTCTCCCCCTCTGTTATTCATGCAATGCCTCGTACATGAGTCTCCAACTTCTTTGTATAGGCCCAAAATTTAAACAATCGAAGAAGGTACGCACGAGGAACTCATTCCTGATGGACCTATATTTACAGTGTGGGGGTCGAAATTCAGAAAAATAAAACAACAAGTGAGTTATAGATAGAATTTCAGAAATTTGGAAATTTGTAAAACCCTAACGCTCTGGGTGCCCTATATCCCTACATGCATACCTGAGATGCGAGCTCGATTGAGCAGATAATGGGTTTCTAAGACGTGTTTCGTTGTTGAAGGAGAAGGTCCAGCAGCACTAATGCAAGAAGGTGCCACGTTCCACAGTAAAGACTTTAATGGAGAGAAAACAAGTAAAAAAAATAGGAGCTCTTTTCATTATCGACAGCTAGTTTTTCATACAAGGAAAGCTTTCGTAGGCATTCAAGATATAAGATAATAATAAAAAATTATTTTATATTAAGAGCAATGACTTCCAGCTATTTCTGCTGGTAGGGAAAATGATATAACACATATTTTTGGAACAAAAAAAAACATTCTAGCGTCTTTAGAACCCAATACAATCTATGAAAACGAATTATGCTACCCGATAAGGCGCTTTGAGTTTGGAGCATAGACTGTAAATCTCATTTTGACAAAATATGTCACATTTGCAATCATTTGAATTTGAGTGTGAACTTATTTATTAACTGGACAATCAGAACTTTGTTTAGGCTAACATATGGAAAAACGGCAAATCATCTGGTTATTCAAACTACATTAACTACCGCTTCATCATATGAAGGCAAACTAAAAAAAGTTGATTATTTGTATTGCTCTTTAGGATTGCAGTATTAAAATGCTAATATGTCTTACATTATGAATTGTAAGACATAAGACTTATTAAAAACAAATGTGTGTCTTGTCTTCAAAACAGTTCATCATTAAATGATTATGGCCAAGATGAAACATAAAACGGATCTCGATACGCTTTATAAGTTCTGTGTCTCATTAAATTACACAAAATGATCTGGGAATTGAATCTTAAAACAGCTGTGACTAATCTATCTTCTTTTACTTTGTTCCCTGGTGGTTCAATTTAAGCTAGTACAGACTGAGGAAATTCACGTAATTGTTGTTCCTAGCCATTCATTTGTGCAAGAGCTGAAAAAAGAACTTCTCCCCCTCCCCCCTCGTCCTATCAGGACTGTCCATGAGCCTTCTAGATTTTTTGACGAGTTCAAAAACTCGAAAATCCTTGTATTCCTGCCAATGTATATAAAGAAAAGTCGCATAAGCATCCTTCCTGATGATACCCAAGCATAGGGAGAGGGGCAGAGATCCTTATTAAAACAGTTAAAATTGAAACTTTTTTCAGGGAGGGGGAGGGATTTACAAAAGGATTTTTTCGAGGGCATTACAAAAAACTTCAAAAACGCATAAAAATTTGTTTATATTCATTTTTGTTACGTTTTTACGAGTTGGACAAACATTTTGAAGAGGATTCGAACTCCCTAACCTCTTCCCCTGGATAGCCTACGGCCTTAGATTTACTAATACCTTAAAATATGCAGCAATCCTTACAATCAAGCTTAAAATATTAAATCCTCCCCTGCTCCAACAAATCATCCCGATCTCCCTAAGTTTTGGTTATGTTACAGACTCAAATCTTAAACCAGGACCATTCAAACAGGAGGGGCCGGGATAAGCTTCTCCGGATGCCGTAGCTTGGAGGGGGCACAGCAGGGGAGCTTAAAAATAAAAGTCTTTTTTATTTATGTTTGAGTTGTGAGGGGTTCCGTATTTAATTTTTCCCCGGGCACCACCAACCCTAGGAACGGCCCTGGGTATGTACATCTATAATTTGGTCAGGAATTCGAAGCTTTTCCTTAATTATTCTGGTACACTAGTTTTTTGTTTTTTTTTAGCTAAATTATTGCACTAATATTATCAGAGACAACACTCAAGCATTGCCTATAGTAAAGAGTCATGAGGCTTCAATGCATTATTTTTTTCCAGAGCCGCTTCATATGGAAGGAGTGGTCCGTATGAACTTTGAAAGGAATTCATCCAATTTGAAATTGTAAGTTTTAGTCCCCTATTAAGCTTCATAAGTGATTTTAGGGTAGCCAGAGCCCTCCTACTCCACTTTTAGCTCCCCTGCCCTTAAAGACATCCGATCGAAATTTTGAAATAGCCACTGTGTTCAAAATAGTCAAAAGGTCAAACGACTACAAACGACTATACCTTCGGGGATGCGTAACCCTAACCACCCCATATTCACTGGGGCAAGGACTGTAAGTTATGTAAGTTGCGCCTTGTTTACGTACACGATTTGTATTTAGATTGGGAAAAGGGGGCATGTTTGATCCTGGGTCTCCAAAAACGTTTAGGGTGTTAAGGGAACTTTCGGGAAATACTAGGGGGGGGGATGTTGAAGAAAATCAAAACACAATTTATGCATACTATTTGTCAAAAAGGCATATGAGCAATATATAAAGAACGACTGAGGGTAAGTTGAACCTTTTTTATTAAGTTGCAACTCCGTATAGGTTGAAGAGTGATCGGAAGGCAACCAGCCCCCTTGTCATTTTGGACCACCCTCCCAACGCTGATTAAAACTTTTAAACAGCCATTTTGTCCAAAATAGTCAAAAAGTCTAATAAATTTGCCTCTGGGGATGCCAAGAACTCCCCCCCCCCAATTGCCACCAGGGCAAGGATAATAAATTATACAAGTTTATCATTGTTTACATGCACGAAATATTCTTGGGAATTAGGGGAATGTTCGATCCTGGGTTTGTCAGAAGAGGCTAAGGGTATTCAGGTGAAATTTCGGGGAATTTTAAGGGGTGTGTTGAACTAAATCAAAAGACACTTTACATTGGCTGCAACCGCGAATAGTGCCGACTTCGACTGTGAATACTTGCGACTGCCATTGCGACCATCTGCGACTATCTCTAGTTAAAACTACTTTCATGAAATTTTGAAAGGGTTATTGCACAAAATAAAATACACATGTGCATGGGTTGTCAAAAGGGCGTTTCAGCAAAATCTCAGGATATACAGGTTGTAAAAAGGCATATGGGAAATAGTTCAAGAACAGCTAGGGTGTTAAGTTTGAACGTTCAGGAAATCTTGAGAGAGGTGTTGAACTTAATCAAAAAGACATTATATACATCCAGGTTTCCAGGATGAAATCTTTTCCACACCATACTTACAAAATTTCACGTCAAAGTGACAAATAAAAGAATTTAAAGACTTAAGAATTTAAATTAATTATTATTTAATTGTTAAGACTAGAACCTAGAAAAGAGGAGAAAAATACATTACACTAACCAATCAGAAACTTGGCAATCAAAACAAACAGAAAATAATAATACAAAAAAAAATTCAGAAAAAGAAGTTTTTCATTAGAAAGTAAAGAGCCACGTTAAAACCTACCAGGAGCAGAAATAAATTCCTATAATAATTCAAACTTAAAATGACTACAGATTACTCTAAAAGAATAATTGAAATCCAAAACGAGCAGAAATAAAAAAAATAATCCCATCAAAAATAAAGGTAACAGATCCTGATATAGATGAGAAATTAAATTCAAAAACGATCAAAAATTATAATAAATACTCAAGTCAATTTTAAAACGAATAAGGATTACTACAAACAGGAATTTGGCTACCCCCCCCCCATAAACGCAAACCTTCGAAATTCAACTGCACTATTTGCGCTTTACAAAAAAAACATGTTTTAAACATAATGTTCATAACAATAGCGTAGCACTGAAAAAAAAATACTGTTAAATAAAATCTTGAACCTTCAACTGCTGAACACTGGCGGATCCAGGGATCCTGGGCCCCCCAAGATTTTTTGGTGCCCTCTTTTCCTGTTTTTTTCTTTTTTCTCTCTTTTTTTAGAATAAATTTGTCAATTTGGTCCCTTATTGGCACCTTTGTCACACACACCCCCAAAAAGAATGTTTTGCTCATTGGTGCCCTTGTCACATTTGTCCTTCCCCCCAAGATTTCCCTATAGATCCGCCCCTGCTGCTGAGAAATATATCATAATATGAAAGTTAACCGAAAGATGTTACGATTTTTGACCCTCTCCCCTCTCTACAAGATCATATATTATTTCGCATATTTGATTTAGAATTTCGGTCCACATTTGTACAAACTTCTCAGTTTTAAATTGAACCGCAAATTATAGATAACCTTTATTTTGAAACCAATTAAAGAAGAAACGTTTAATTGCGTAACTCTCGGGATTGTGATAGATGAAAGATTTAACCTAGACATCAGACATTTGAGGTGCCAGATTATTTGGCAATTGAATACCATCATTTTACCGTACTGGCTGGTTAAATCTTGACTTTAACAGCTTAAGGCATTGATCAAGTGGATATCAGCTCAAACTTGCCAGTTTTAGCACATTATCTATTGATGAATTCAGATAGCTCCGTTAGCCAGCAGAATTACACGAATTTTACATCTACACGCCTGTAGAAATACAAGAAATATCCACCTTAAAAGGAGAGTTAGTAACTTACTTTGCCAGATAAAGCAAAATAAAGGATTACCCGAGTCCTAATAATTGCTGATAATAACATAAATGTGTGCCTGTATATTTTGTTGAACTTTTTTATAAGGCTGTGTTGTGTCCTTTCTTTTATTTGCTTACAATTAATAGTTACTAATTTTTGCTATATTATTTGTTTTGGCGTAATATACCTACTTCAGTGTGTTTCCCCATTTCACTACCAACGTAAATATAACTGAAGTTAGAATCGGCCTTGCCTTAGTTTAATTACAAAATAGCGTTGAAATATATTTGTGTTGAAATAATGAAATACGAAAAAGTTTAAATACAACTAATTATATTGACTTTCTATATTTTTGTTTAAAAATTAAAGGAAAGGCATAAATCGCAGGCCCGAATTCCTCTGGGTAGCCCTGAGTATTTTCGGTAAATGTAATCCAAGAGTTAAGCAAAGATTGTCCTCAGTGGCTCTGAATATTGCGCTTAGTTTGGTCCATTTTCCCATTATAAATTGAAAAGCTAACCCTGTGGTACAAAATTCAAGATGTGAAAATTATTTATCAATAGTTATCTTTAGAGATAGAAACTTGTCTTACCTAGATAATTTCACGTATGCCTGAAAGTAGGTACCACTTATTGAATGTCATTATATGCAAGCCTACATAACAGTATAGGTAGATATACAGAAAGAGGGGGTAGGATCTTCCCAAATCTTAATAGTTTTACGCTTCTTCCCACAATTCCCTCTTGTTTTCATATATATAAGTCAACAGTAAATTTTACTCTTCGACGAGATCCCCACCCCCACTCCAAACGTATTCCAGCTCATGTCCCTAGCAATTACGATATACCAATTTAAAGGCAGGAAATGCAAGTTTGACAATTTTTTTCTAGACTGAGCCCTTTTAAAAACAAAATACGGTTTTATCTTAACCAGGAAAAGTGTACTAGTAGAAAAACAGACGAAAAATAGAACTTTTAAAACAATAATTTAACCTTTTAACGTTTTTCCCAACAATTATTCGAGTTTGAGCAAATGCCAAGTTGTCTGAGTATTAAATTCTTTTCGCTCAATAGATTCTGTGAGATTGGTCCAAGAGTTTCTAGGGATTTATCCAAAATCTTGAGAACAGTAATAAACCACCGGCATGTCAGAAGCCCACATAGAAGCCAAGCATAGAAAAGAAAGGAAAGGAGATGTCTATTGACCTTAAAAGAAGATTAAATTAACTTCTATCACTGAATTTGTTATAACAGATCAGTGTCGAAATAAATGTTGTTCTGGCGCTGTAAGCGGTGCCCACTGAACTTTGTAAATTAGGACCAAACTCAGGGTCTCTTTTTCTGGGGATGAAGCTTGTGCAAGGGGTATAATAAGAAAACACTTATTCCGTCATTCATAGTAATTTCTGCTGGATTTCACTTTGGCATCTCATATAAGCTAATTTCTGGTTATTTTAAGTTTTAGATTAAATAAAGAGAAGCTTTTTCAACTCAAAGTAAGGAGCAACATTGAAAAAAACATTAAACAAACAAAAATTATTCCGTACAGGAGGGGGGACAACTGCTTCCTCAATTCTTGCTCTTTAAGCTATAGTCTTAAAGATGTTTAAGAATCCTTCTCATTCAAATTCAATGGTCCTTGTCTTTGAGAGGTCTCTCTTAAAGAATTGGGAAAAAAGTCAAACCATAGCGCAATGAGCAAGGGCTGAGGAAGGGGCAGTCCACCTCGTATACGGAATAATTTCTGTTCGTTTTAAGTTTAAATGTTGCTCTTTGCCTTCAGTTGAAAAAGCTTGTTTTTTTTCTATCAATTTCTGACCGTATTTCAAATGATGCAAGGGAATCCCCTTCCCTGCCCCGTGTAAAATTTCTCCTAGGACCCAGGAGCTTTCCTCTCTACGAAAAAGTCTTCCGTGGACCCCAGCCGAAAATTCCCACCACAGATTTTACGCGTGTTTCTATATAACGAAAATTATGTGTAAACAATGACAAATTGCTTAACTTAAAACCATTTTCCAAGGGCCCTTGGGAGGTCTTGTCGTCCTCAAAGGCATACTTATTGGACCTTTCAACTCTTTTGAATCAAATTGCTATATCAAAAATCTGATCTGATATCTTTGGGGAAAAAGAGGCGTAGGAGGGGGGCTAGTTGGCCTCCAATATTTTTGGACATTTAAAAAGAGCACTAGAACTTTTGATTTCTGTTTGAATCAGCTGTCTTCCGATCTTCTAGAACCATTGGCTTTATACCATCATCCCAGGGGAAAGTAAAATAAGGACATATCCGTGATCTTTCTTATTGCACCTTTCTAAATACAAAATTCCACATTTTGTAGATAGGAGCTTGAAGCCTCTACAGCAGTGCTCTCTGATATGCTCTGATGGCGTGATTTTTATTAAGATCACTTGACTTTTTGGGAGCGCTTACCCCCTTTTTCGAAAATCAGGCAAATTTTTTCTGGCTCGTTGCTTTTGATAGGTAAGATTAAACTTAATGAATTACATATCTTTGGAATCACCATAAAAAGGCAATTATTTTGATGTATTAATTATTACCAAAATTCTGTGCTTAGAATTCCGGTTACTATTGGGCTTAGTCGTTCTTTACTAACAATTTGTTTCCATAAACCGTTTCAATAAATAAATAAATATTCGTTATCTTTTGTTTATGGTAACATTTAAAATTCCTTGATTTAAAATTTACCCACTAAAACTTGTTACCATAAAAAGTGTCTAATTTTAGAAAAAGGAGGGGAAAAAATCAAACAAACAAACCCAAAATGAGCGCGATCTTGATGAAAATTACACCATAAAATCAAGATGAAGCAGAATTTTAAAGTTTCTGTCTGAAATCAAAAAATATATGTTATTTCGTGTTCTTCCCAGCAAGCTAAGTTTTCAGAAAAATGCTAGTTTGTCAGAATTCTACAAACATAGTAGAATGGCACGAGTTAGTTTGTTTGCGCTAGTTTTGTAGATAGATGTTGTCCAAAATGCGATATAACTTATATTAGTTTGAAGTTTCAACCGCACTGTTTACTTCGATCAAAAACACTTCATTTAAAAAATTAATTCTCTGAGAAGGATGATTAAGGCTACATGACATTTTGATTTTTCTTTCATTTTCTTCCTTTCTTTCCCCGTTGGTAGCAGTTTCAGAAAGGATATAATAGAACACTGGAAGAGGACTCATTTGAACGGAAATTTAAACATTCTATTCCATTTTAAGTAAAGAAAGAGAACAGACCACATCAAAATGACAATTTCTACGATTCTGCGGCACAAAACAACAATTTTGGCCCTGAAAAGGCCGAAATACTATCGAATGAAAATTCTGAGATAGCCATTCGACTTAGAAATACTGATTAAATAAAAAAAACAGGTCTATTGACTGAAAGTTAGAAGCAATGTTAAAACTATTCCGTGTGTGATGGGGATGCCCCTTCTCCACTCCTCTCTTGTTACGCTAAAGTTTTATTGTGCTATAAAAACGCTTCTTATTCCGAATCAAGTGATTATTTGTGTTTCAGCAGTCGTTGTTAAGGAATTGAACAAAAAAGTCGAACTTTAATGTTGCTGTAATGTATAATTTTAGTTTAAACATAGCCATTTAATTACAGTTTAAAAAAAAATATTGATTTTCGGCAGAAAAAGCATTCTAATCAAGTAAGGATTAACAAGTTTTTGAGGAGATAAATCCTTCATTTACCCTTTACGAATTTTAGGCTTAATTTATACGGAGGAAAAAATTAACGGAAACAGTGATTAATAGAAAATCAAAAGTTAGCCTATTCGTAAATAGGGAAAGAAATTACACGAAAAGACCCACATGTTACTAATTCGATGTTGCAATTGACATTAAGACCTCCAAAAGTAGATCGGCACGGAAAAGAAGGCAGTTCCGAGAGAAAGAGAAAAATGCTTTTCATAAAGGTATTACTCATTGTTAGCTTTTGTAAATAAATTAAGGACAGAATATTTCACTTTTAAGCTTGCAAATGGGATAATAACATGCTTAAATGATTAGAAAATAAATGAATATTATTCTGTAAGCTGGTAGCTCAAGAGTCCGCTTTTTGTTAAGCAAATCGAGAAACCCATTTTGATTTTTAATTATACCGATTGAGCGTATGTTTTTTATACATGCCACCGTACGATTATGTATGGTGGACGGCCCCTGCCCGGTAAGGACTTGTCCTTTTAAATGACTTTTAATGTTTAAATGACTAATGAAGTCACACTACTGCTACTGCTACTACCAACAACTCACCGCAGCATCGAGCCGCTTGAGCAAAACACAGCAACCCACATTCCTCCTCCATCCCAATCTATTCAATGCATCCCTCTTTGCAACCTCCAAAGCAGTTCTAATTTTCATTAAACCTCTCCTTACGACCTTCTCCTACCTCACTAGAGGAAGGCCTACTTTTCGTTTGGCCCTAGATGGTTTGCCGAGAATAGATGATCTTTAGGAATCTGTCATCCTTCATCCGCACAACGTGTGCTAGCCATCTCAACTTTTCTGTCATTTTAACCCTAGAAAGTGGGATTGAACCACCTTTTTTGTACATCTTAATCGCTTACTGCTTGAAATACGGTCTGTCAGACGAGTACCCAAAGCAATTCCTTATGTAGGAAAACCAAAACTCTCTATTATCTAAATAATTTTGCTGTGTGTGGCAATGATATTAGTAAAACTTGGAAGGTAATAAATTCTGTAAATCTAGCTGTGTACCTATGAGTTTGGTCATTGGTGGAGGGTGTAGACTTGACTTACTTGACTCATGTCTCCTAACGGGCGTGGACCAGCGTAGAAAATGATGTCAGCTTCCTCCAACTGGTGAGATCAGCAGCTAACGCTGGTGCGTCGTGAACATCGATGTTTGTCAGCTTCAAGTATTTTAATAAACTATCGGAGAATCGGTGTTTCGGTCTTTCGCGGGGTCGTTTCCAGCCGGCTTCTGCGGGGTTAAAGTACACTATGATTTTCGCAGGTAGGTGTGATGGCATTCTAAGGAGATGAGCGTACCATCGTGGAGTGTGCTCCGCAATGTGGATGGAATACAGCGTCTGCTGCGTTGTTTGTAGTGACTTCTCGTTACTGACGAAGTCGAAGCATCTCATGCCTTCTATCTTCCTAAGGCTATTCGTCTGGAATACGTCTACGGTCTTGAGAACTGCGATTGTGGCCGGCCAGGTTTATGTTTCATAAGGAATCACAAACCCAACCAGGGCGTTGAAGATTCGCATCTTCGTGTTTCGACCAATACTTGGTTTCTGCCATGGGTGACGATTCAACCTCCCAATGGCAGCAGATGCCTTGGCTATTCTCGCTTGTAGCTCAGGGACAAAGGAGCTGTCGGCAGCAATGACAGCGCCCAAGTACGTTAACTGTTGGACCACGTCGACAGTAGTTGTTCGGTCCATGGCTACAGGAGGAATGGCGATGCTAGATGATGGATCAACAGCCATAACCATGGTTTTGTCCCAGTTGACCTGTAGTCCATCTTTCACAGCTTCTTCTTATAGGATGTGAAGTATTTCCACCAATTGGTCCATGGATTTCACCCTGAGCACCATGTTTTCGGCAAAGTCAGCGTCCAAGAGGATTACGATCGCCAAATTTAAGTCCAAATCGAAGCCTTGAAGTCGTCTTAGCCGCGACGTTTTCTATAATGAGGTTGAACAGTTCGGGCGCAACGGAACAACCTTGCTGAACCCCAGTATAAATTCGGAAGAACGAACTTCGTCGGCTGTTTACTTGGACGTAGGTTTCTGTTTCGTGACGGAGTGCTTCGAAGAGTCTGTGGTATTTATCGGGCAGGCCGATGGACTTCAAGATGATCCCCAGGGCATCCCGGTCGACTGAATCGAGAGCAGCTCGGAAGTTGACAAAGACGATGAATGCTTTCTGTCAAAACTCTCTGGTCTTTTTGACTACTTGACGGACTGGGAAGCTGTAAAGGGTGAGCTTAATGTCCAAGAGATATTCACTTCATTCCTCGCTAATATTGGTAAAAATATTGCTTCCACGGTTACTTTGTCTCGGCCTAAGCCGGACTTTAGATCTTACTTCGGGCCGTCTTTTTTTAAGTCTATGTTTCTAGAGCCAGTAACAGTAAGTCAAATTACTAAAATTATTATCCCTACTAAGGTAGTTAAATCCATTCTTCCTTCAATAGCTTTGCTACTAACAAAACTTGTTAATCTTTCACTTGAATGTGGAGTTTTTCCCAATGCTCTCAAGCGTTACTGTTGTAACGCTCGACTTACTGTTTTGTATAAAGGTGGACCGGGAAATTATCCAGCAAATTATCGACCAATTTCAATTTTATCAGTATTTAGTAAAATCTTTGAAAAGGCTATTCTTTCTCGTTTCCTTTTCTAAAATCTAAAAATTTTCTTTGTGATTTTCAATTAGGTTTCGAAATGAAGCACTCCATTGAACATGCCTGTATGACCCTTTTGAAATTTATGCATTCTGTGTTAAATTTGGGATTAATTCCGGCTGCTATATTCCTGGATATTCGTAAGGCATTCGATTCCTTAACCCACGAAATTCTTCTATCGACAATGTCTCATTTTGACATTAGGGAAATGTATTTTCTTAGTTTCAGTCTTATCTGAATGATAGGCTAATTTCGGTTGATCCACTTTTTCCGTTCACCCTCAAAAGTGGATGTTGCCGTCCCCCAGGGATCAGTTTTAGGGCCTGTGCTATTTTTGAGTTATGTAAGTGATCTTTTTTTATTTAGTAAAAAATCAGAAACTTAACACTTGCTGTAGACTCTGTCATCTTAAGCCTTCCCTTGCCCATAGTGTGGGCTAACTATAGCAACTATAGTTTACCTTCTGATGATTCTTGTTTGTTTTGCTGATGATAGCACACTTGGCACTTCGGGAAACTGCGAATCAGAGCTTCGATTACATTGAAAAATTTGTTTCAGAGAGTAATTTTGTGGCTTGATGCAAAAATATTTGTACATATTTTAACAAGGGATTACAACAATTCGAAAACCTTAAAAAAGAAAACCTTATTGAGAGCAATCAGTTATATAATGTCAGTAGGCAGGCCCAAAAAAAAAAAAATTGCAATTATTACAAATGATAATTCTATATTTTGAAGAGGGTTTACAACAATTCAAAAACCTTAAAAAAGAAAACCAAAGGTTTGAAGCTTAGTACACATCGTTGTTAGAAATCAGACTAGCTTCAATAATCAAATGTCTTTGAACAGACTTCAATATGAAAAGGCATTAAATTGCGTAAAGAGCAAAAAATCGTAATTGCAAAAATCTTTGTGCAAATTTTAACAAAGGATTACAACAATTCAAAAACCTTAAAAAAAACTAAAAGCTTGAAGCTTAGTAATCGTTGTTAGAAATTGGACTTGCTTTAATAATTAAATATCTTTTAGATGACAAAATGAAAAGGACAGAATGAAAAGACATTAAATTAACCAAAAGTTCAAGGGCAAAATTAAATTAACCAACGGTTCAGGGCAAAAGAAATTCCCCAGAACATAAATTGAAAGGATACATTCACCTGATAGATGAAATAAAGCTATCAGAAATACAATACTTGTACCTGACCGTTATATGAGCCCTACTACAGCCAGTAATAGTCGGCCAATAATATCCGGGTGCCCTGTAAGGGCCGTACTGTTATCAACATTTTACAATACGTACGGACTAAGCGTAGCCAAAAAATTTGATGTTATCTAGTTTCTGTTTATTGTGTATACTAGCTATACACAAGTATCAAGTAACTGTTATCGTAATCAAACAGTTCGCGGTAACGAACTGTAAGTAAGGAGTGACGTGGCTCAATAGTAATGAAACTCTAAGAAACAGAGTCTTGATAACAATAGATACATCAACAAAATCGAATTTTGACGCTTATTTAAAATACTTAAAACTCACTAAATTTAATGGCACCCATCAATAGTTATGAGCCTGAAAAAATTTTCAAAATTTTTGAAAAAGGGTAAAAACAACCCCAAAACCTCAAGTAATCTTACCAAAATCACATCATCCGATTTAGCATACCAGAGAACCGTGCTATAGAGTTTCCAAGCTCCTATGTACGAAAGTGTGGAATTCTGCATTTCTTTTTTCCAGAAGAAAGATCACGGATGCGTGTTTATTTATTTGTTTTCTTCTGTTCTTTTTTTCAGGGGTGATCATAACAAACCAGTGATCGTAGAAGCTCGGGAGGGGAATCATTTGATCAGAAATCAAAAGTTCTAGTGCCCTTTTTAAGTGACCGAAAATATTGGAGGGCAGCTAGCCCCCCTTCCGCGCTCATTTTTCGCCAAAGTCACTGGATCAAAATTTTAAGATAGCCATTTTTTCGGTATAGTCAAAAAGTCTAAGGATGATGTCTTAGAGGATGACTTAGCCCCCCACAGTCCCCGGGTAAGGGCTGCAAGTTATGAACTTTGCCCATCGCATGGTATAGTATTGATTATTGGGAAGTAGATAGACGTTTTAAGGGGGAATTTTTCTGGTGGAGGGGGGGAGATTACGGGGGGATCTTTCCATGAACTAATTTTTCACGGGGGAAGGGAATTTCCCATAGAGGGGGAGCCGGATTTCTCAGCACTATTTAAAAAACAAGCAGAAATTAAGTGAAAAAACAAGTTTTTAAAACTGAAAGTAAGGAGCAGCATTAAACCTTAAAAAGAACAGAAATTATTACTTAAATGAGGGGGTGGTCACGCCTTCCTCAATACCTCGCTCTTTACGCACAATTTTTCTAGAACTTTCAAAATAGCCTATTATTCAAATTAAACGGCCTTTATGGTTCAGGAGTCATTCTTAAAGAATTGGAACAATATTCGAACTTAAGGGTAAAGAGCGAGGTGTTCAGGAGGGACCATCCCCCTCATATACATAAAAATTTCTGTTCGTTTTAAGTTTAAATGTTGCTCTTTACTTTCAGTTGAACTCTTTTTTTATTTAATGGCATTGAAGGCTCAATTTGAAGCTCAGTTACTGAGTTTGATTATAAGTAGCGTTAATAAAGTCATTTATTGGTCGCGCAGCGGCCACTTTAATAAAGCGAAGCTAGCAAACGAAAACAAAGTATCATATAATTTTTGGTGTTTTGAAACACAAAAGGTAGCGTAAAGATAAAAGAAAAATGAGAAAAAAGAAGAAATGAATAGGCACAATAACAATAATGGGAGTATTAAATAGCATACTTAGTTCTAAAATGAAAACAAATTTGTGAGCAAACAATTTATTGTTTCTATCATAGGCTACTTTCTTCTCTTTTAAAAAAAATACTAGTTTTGCGGAAATTAGTAATTGAATTTTTCAATTAATCTAACGCGAAAGAAATTTTCATGGATTTGGGAACGAAGCCTAAAATGCGTTAATCTCAATATAAAACACTAGAGATTGAGAATCTTTTCTAGGTCTTCTCACCGTAAAGCGCATTTAGCTATGCTGGGAAGTTACATCCTTACGTGTAAATTAAATGTGTAATCTATTGTGTTATTAAAATGGGCAAATTAATAGCCAAAAGTATGCACAGGATTTTATTCCAGGAAAGGCGATTCAAGGGGGAAATTACCAAAAAAACAGAAAGGTACAGGAAATCCTCTTTAGGAGACAATGAGACGCAGCATAATGACAGTTAAATTGAAAATAGAATTTATTTCATGTTAAATTTCTAATCTCATTTCTTCTTCGAAAGATTGCGTGACTCGGGCTCAGAGCAGGATCAACAAATTCACACTAACCGTCTTTTTAATGCTGGCAGCATTTTAATTCATAGCAGTAATATGCCAGAAAATTGTACCCGTGAAATTAAATATTGAAGAAGCTCACAAATTCCGCATTGATTACGAAAATTACATGCAAAAAAAACTTATATCCATAGAACCAATGACCGAAAAAGCGCTCAAAACCAATTTCAAAGAGCTTTTTTCCATATAAACGCCATTTCAGTTTTTTTCATAGCTCTTGGCTCCAAATAGAAGAAACCATTTCCATTAACAATGTTATGTTATTTAATTTAAGGCTTAAATAAAGACTAATTTTCACATTAAAGATGCTCTGTGGGATTAATTTAAGTTCTTTCCGGTGAAGAAATTAAATTTGCAGCCTGACCATCCCGAGTCCGAATCCACCACATTCCAAACGTTAAGTCGTACAGAGTTTGATCACATAAACAACTTTATCAGTGGATAGAAAAGGAAAGGCTCTCCTGGCCTTCTCAAAATGAAATCCAGAGCCAAAATTTGTGACTTAAATTGAGTAGCACAATTTCAATAAGATAAACTTTCTAATAGCGAGATTATTCAATTTCTCGATAATTATATAAGAAGAGGACCTACATTCATGGGTCTTAGTGTTCAAAGATTGCCTATATCCACGTTTTCCAAGAACTATTCTTCATCCTAAAGATTTTTCTATGACTCTTATATGAAACGTAAAACCAAGCCGAAAAAGAGGTTATAGGTACAGTCCATGATTTCAAAATTAAGAAAAAGGCTGGATGAAAAAGTGTTGGTTATAAAGTGCTAGCCTATTTTATGTCAAGTATATCTGTTGCTAACTGTCTCAAAGCGGCATTACTCTGGCGTCGGATAATGGTAAATCAATGGTGAGAGGACTTAGAAATCGTAACTCCCCTTCCGATTTGACTACAGGGTGGATCAGCGACAGAGCATCTTAGAAAACTTTCTAATCTTGTGATGCAGAATAAGCAAAAAATAAAGAACCAAGAGGGACTTTCGATTTGAGTAGTTTTGCAATATAACAGTGGATGCTTTGCTTCCTCTTAGTAAATACGTTTTCTTTCCACGACATACCGAAGAAAAATGCCAAACATTTAGAGCAAAGAGTCAAGCCACTTTTTTGGCTTAAACTGTTGCTAGGACATGAAAAAATTGCCTTCAGCCCTGGCCATTTACGCTCATGTCTTAAAGTTCTTTCAAAATACTTTTCATTCAAACTCGACGGCCCTTGTGTTTGAGCACTTTTTCTAAAAGAATTTCTGGAAAAACGTTAAATTTTAGCATAAAGGGCGAGGGTTGAGGAAGGGGTAGCCCCCTCATATACGGAATAATTTCCGGTCGTTTAAGCTTTAGTGTTCCTCCTTACTTTCAGTTGAAAAAACTTGTTTTCTTATTTAATTTCTGACCGTTTTCCGAATGATGCCAGGAAATCCCCATCCCTCTCCTCTTATAACATTTCCCCAGGAAAATCATCCGGAAACCTCTCTCTCAATGAAAAACTCTCCCTCTAGAAAATCCCCCCGTCGAAAATCCCCCACAATTCCCTGAAAATTTTAGAGTTTTTTACTGTTTTAAAAAGCAGAGTTGAGAAAAAGAGTCAAACTTTAGCGGAAAGAGCGGGGCGTTGATGAGGAAGCAGCCCCTTTCATATTACGAAGTAATTTCTATTCATTTTAAGTTTTAATGTCGCTCCTTACTTTCAGCTAAAAAAAAACTTGTTTTTTTTTATTTTCCTTACTTTCAGCTGAAAAAACTCGTTTTTTTTTATTAAATTCCAAATAAAATTGAACTTCAACAGTTATAACAAACTACTAAGCCGAATACACAATTCACAAATTGATAGGCAAGGGTCATTTCCCATGTGCAACAGATCACACACTTTAACAGCCTACAATATAAACATTAGCATTCCTTCCGTCCATACTAATTGCCTTAAAATAGCTTCTTCTTATGTTGTAAAAAAGTGCAATAAAATAGATAAAAGTCACCGACCAACAAAGGTGGAAAATTTATTGTGGAGACGCTGCTATAATACAGAGAGAAATTATCTTCGAGCGCTGAATGGATATAAGTAGTTGACGCACGATCGGCTTTAATATACAAAATCACAATTATAATGTTAAGTTTATGTCTGATATGCATTGATACGACCCAGATATCCGTTGTTTCCATAGCAGTGTTTTAACGCCACCGCGGTTTTCCGCCACCTTTTAATGCAGGTAGGTCAGAAAATAGACATAGACATAAGAACAGACATAGACATAGACATAGACTGACCTAACCTGTCTTTTCTGACCCAACTAATCCTCTCGATGATGCAAGATTTCCTGGGTGGCGGAAAACATACGGTGGCGGAAAGCCGCAGTGGCGTTAAAACACCCACACCGTTGTTTTTTCTATCTTTTATGAAACGAACAAGGAAACTGTAACTGTTAGCGGAAGTTCAACCCTTTAAAGTGAATCTTGCAACGCCGTGAGGCTGCTTCCTCATCAACGCCCTGCTCTAAAATAGCGACGAAGACCACACTGCCTTTCCATAACAAACAAATACAACGTAGAAACAATAGGGAAAGTTTTTTCAAGACAATGGAAATTATTTATGTAGATATTTCGGCCCTATGTCCAAGGGCCGTCTTCAGCACTTATTTTTTTTATTTAATTGCACACGGAGGCAGTTCTATATATATGGGGTTAGTATGTGAATCCAAAACGTAAGGAATAGGGCGTTATCAGTGCTTATTAGACATTTCAACGAAAAATAAGAGAATCGGAGTTTCAATGAAATACTGGAAATAAAAATTAAAACTATGAAATGATTCTTTATCTATGACAAAACTACAACTGATTTGACCAATCTAATTATAGTACGAATATCACTATAAAGAAAACACTAAGACTTATCTTCTTTTTCAGTGATTTCGTTTTCATTTAGGAAATTATATTCACTGTATATCTTCAATGATTCCATTTCTGTCCTATTTGCAGATGTAGTCGTATTTATTTCCACTTTTGGAAGTTGTAAAACATGAGAACCTAATCCTGAACTGATAGATTTTAGGAAGTAAAAGCACCTTACATATCAGGGAAACAATTTTCTTGAGCAAATGTGGCGAAACAGGAACCATAGAACATTTTTCAATTTTGCCATTTGGAAAAATTTGGAAAAATATTAATATAGAACATATCATGAAGTGTAAAGGACCCGTAGTTTTCCTTTTTTCCTTATGTCCAAAACAAGCATGAATTAATTTAAAAAATTATCTGCTCAAAGTAAAGAGAGCTAATTTGACACTTAAAACGAGCTTTTAAACAGTTTTAAAACTACTTAATAAATTGTAGTTGTTTTCAAATTATTGGGGGCAACTAACCCCCTTGCCTCCCCCCTCAACGACACCACTACCCGTAGCCACATCCCGATTGTTACAAATAACCGTTAATCAATAATTTTGTGTTGACTGGCAGAAATAGGATTATTAATATAACTTGATAAACAATTTGCGGAAATGTATGGATTGGGAGAGGAATTTAAAAATGGGACCTTTACGTGTACGCAAAGATTTGAGATCTCATTAAAAGCTTCAAAACAAGAATATAAGTGCAACAGACGAATTCTGTGAAACGTAAGGGTCGGGTGAAACCCTAGATTAGGGTTTTTCACTATATTAAAAGTAGTCAAGTTGAGTAAATGAAACTTTCAGGGATGAACCATAAATTACTGTGGATACAGTGAATATGTTAAAAGTAGAATAGCGAAGGTCCAGGGTGTTTTTTCACAGTCAAAAAAAGTTTGGAAGAATAGGAAGATAAGTCTGCAAACCAAGATTAGAATCTTGCAAGCTATAATGATGACAAAGGTCAAGTATGGTTCTTAAGCATGGGCTTTCTGAAAAAGAAGGAAGATTTGCTAGATGTCTTCCAGAGAAATTGCTTACCGATTGTTTTGGGTGTGTTTCAATCCCGCTTTCTATGACTATAATATGAGAAAGGTTGAGATGGCTAGGGCACGTTCTGTGGACTAAGGATGATAGATTTCCAAAGATTCTCTTTTTTGGCCAACCGTCTAGGGCTAAACAAAAAGCAGGTCATCCTCGTTTACAGGGAGGGGGGTGTCGTATGAAAATATTTAAGGATAATGGGAACTTTCTTTGAGGGTGTAAAGAGGGAGGTTTTGAATAGATTGGCATGGAGGAGGAGCATGCATAGCTGTGTTGGCCTTAGGCAACTTGGTGCTGCGTTGAGTAGTATGTGAGCTGGACAAACTTTCAGGAACATTCCTGAAAGTTTAGCTTTTATAATACAAATATTACCTAAGTTCATTAAGGATAAATGCCCTTTGGAGGGGGAATAACTTCTTTAAAAGATCTTCATAGATATAATTTAAACTTGGGGTATATTCCTTACAGTGTTCTTGCTTAACTCAACTATTTTTCAAGACAGCAAAGAGCCCCTCAGCTAAAATTTTTATTCATAACTCTGTTTTTATTCACTTAAAAAAATTGATTTTCATCATTTTTTTTAGTTTTGCTTTGAAAACCTGTAAACAGTGTTTCGAATTACTAGAAAACTTCCTTAATACTATTAACAATTTTTGTTAGCCCAGAGAAACAAAATTGTCATTAAAGTTGTTACCAACAGTTTTTGTTCAAAGTAAAACTAGCCTTAAGCTCCTGTGATAAAATTATTATATTCATCGAACGATTATTGGGCAAAAGTACAAGTATACAGACGCTTTCATCTACAAGTACCAGTAGCAAAATATGGCAATTCCCCATAGAAAGAAATTTTTAATGTCCATATTTACTTCTACTGCACCGTGATTAACCGCATTATTATCACCATTAACTTCCGTTTTTTGAGGGAAGGTTAAAATGAACCAAAATTCTGATCCTCATTCAGATACCTTGCAAAGATAATTACGGCTTTACCCAGACCATTCAATAGAATTGCAAGGAAAGGCTCATGCGAAAATTCGCTTGGAGATGTGTTATTCGATTGGCCAAATTGAAGGGAATCATGCGCAAATTCGCCAATTCTGAGGGAAACAAGTCTGCTTATTTTGCATAATAGCAATTTATAGAATGAAGGATAATGTTAAATACTTTAATTGGAATACGAGTTTGAGAGATAGGTTAATATGCTAAACTGCTTAACATGCAAGCTAAGACTATTAAAGTTAGGAAGTAGCATAGCTTAACGTAGGAGCTACAAAATCCAAACAATTAAAGTTCAATCAAGGTGACCATTTGTGTGTAAGGTACTTGTGTATTATTCAGAACACACTCAATAAGTGAAGTTAGGTTCTTTCTTGAAACAATCTACGATGAGGTACATTTTAATGAACTATTTTATATATAGAGGGGGTTAGGCTAGGTTAAGTTAGGTATTTGATATAATGCACCCCACCCCCGCCCCCTAATATGCACATATATAACCCAAACTTTTGATAAATCTAAATAAAACGAAATATTATGAAATATAATACTTTATAAGGAAAATTGTAAAATTACAACCTAGAATTCTAACCTAACCGTTAGTCTGTGAGTTTTGTCTTTCTGGCTGTGTAACCGGATTTTCTCATTAAACGTACCTGCATGGTAGTGTTTCACGAAAGAACCTAACTTCACTTAGTGAGTGTGTTCTGAATAATACACAAGTACCGTTTGTAATCCTGATAATAAGCATTTGAGGTAACTAACTGTAAGTAAAGTGCTGCCCGTGCCAAAAATAACTGAACCCCTGAAGAACGGAATTTTATACAAATATTCGCGACTTCCAAGGGAATAGACTCCATTTATTTGACATAGTAGTAACTTACACTTGACACATAATAGGAAGTATGTTGATCGCAATCTGAGTTAAGGGAAAAGTCAATATAATAAACTGCTTAGCATGTAAGCTAAGGCTATTGTAGCTAGAAAGTAGATCTAACTAAAGAATGAAATTCTATATAATCTCAAGGACATCGTAGGTAAGAAGATGTTATACATTGCATCTGTCTAGGGCATAACACCGTAAGAGTTGCAAAACCCCAGGAATCATAATTCAGTTCAAACGAACTGTCATTAAAGAGCTGGTCGTGCTAATAGAAACTGAAACTCTGAAGAACTGAAGTTTTATAACAAAATGCGCCAATACCAAGGGAAATGTATTTTTTAATTTTTAGAATGGAGGATAATCTTTGTGTACGCTGACGGAAATAGCGTTTGATGGATAAGTTACTGCCGAAACGTATCTGGTAGGAAACCAACAACACAGACCAAAAGAGGTAACCAGATTGGAATGTTTTCGATCAGCGCAGACCAAAGGGAGTAACCAGATTGAAGTAGTTTCGATCAGCCAAGACCTAAATACACTTCCGGACTTTTAACATTTCTAATCAGATCAGGTCAAAAGATATTGCTAGATTTGAAAAAGAGTTTGAGGGCTTGGTTACTGCTGAAACTTACAGGGCAGAAAATGAACAAGCAAGACCAAAAAAGTTACTGGGCTTGGGATACCTTCGGTCAGTCAAAAAGAGTTACCAAAATAGATTATCTTTGATCAGCCAAAACCAAAATGAACCAAAGGACTTTAAATATTTTGAATAGTCATGACACCCATCCTGTGCTTCCTGAATCAGACTAAAAAGCACAAAATTTTTAATAAATTCAATGACGAAAATGTCTTATTCTCGATCAGACTAAAACATACAGAACTTATTCTACCGGTCATAAGAACCTAAAATCACGCGCAATTTTACCGAAAAGGCATAAGCGCACAAATCACGTTTTGGTGTCCTATCAATTGAAAACTTACAGACCATGGTAGCACACCAAAAACTTTGCAGGAGCTTAGGTGCACAAAAATTACTTTTTGTTCGATCAGCTTGAATCTTTCAGCATATTTAATCCAAAACAAGGCTAAAGGGCAAATATTCTGGGTAAACAGGATTTGAGTCCGTGAGATGGGCTAAAAGCTTCAGGTTAGCTTATTTCACAAAACCAAAGATTAACAATCAGGTGGGTTATTATATGATGTGGGTTATTACTAGATAGAAAATCACTTCAGAGTTGGGAAAAATAGAATAGCTTATCGAAAACAATCCCAGGCTCCCATTCAATCTAAGCCCGATCTATAGGATCTCGCTAGCACGATACAAATCAATTCAAGATCTGAACCAGTGCAAAAAAACTGAACCACTGAGTTCTGAACCAGAACTCAGTTCAAGCTGTGGACTGGCCGATAAAATTTTGGCTGATACCTTGTTTAAAGTGGGATATACAATAATTTTCAGCCTGTCTTACTTGAAGTACAAAGTGGACGAATGCCCTTTCAAATGTCACCCCACCGCCAGCTTTGCAGCTTGTAGCTTTTCAAAGAAGATCAGCCATGGCCCAATTGTTTCACGCAGCTAAGAGCCTAGTACAACAAGAAGTTGGGTGATCACATAGATACAGCCGAGCAGACTTTCCTAAAGCAATGTTATACCACTGGATTTTTTTTTGTCGAGGTGCTATATGCTTCAAAGTTTCAGAAGTCATGGATTTCCAGAACTATAAAAATTTGAAGCCTGCTATCCCCTGGAATGAAAAGGTCAGTGTTCTGACAAATCTTGGCGACAGCCTCCTTACCTGTTGGTATCCAGTCCAAATAAAAAAATATAATGTAAATCTTAGCACTTCCAACCCTTCAGTCGCTTGCTCAGCAAGCTACCACTGAGGCTACCATTATCGAGTAAAATAATTAATAACTATTTAAGTCCCAGCTTTTTCTTTTAACTTATTCACCCGTTGACTGCCTCAGACCTTAGCCAAAATCTGTCCTTCGATAGCTAATGCCCGTCACTGTGGTTGGATTTCTAATGATTTTACTGTATGACTGGAGGCATAAAGAGGTCTGTGACCCCCTCCCCTCTTCCCAACGCCTTTAGTGCCGTTTCTTGACTAAAATCATTGCAATAATTGCATTGTATTTTAATATAGGAATTAATTGAAAAACCGCATATTATACATCTCTAGTAACAATATTTTCAGTAGCTAAGATACTTAACTACTTATTCAAACAAAGTATCCTTAAAAACCGGTAATATAAAAACAGTTGAACATTTGCTTGTGCTTAAAGACAGCAAAAAAAAATTATTTTTCTTTAGGAAGACCTTGACCTGCATTTATTTAAATATACTAACAGTTACATCAAAACTGACGATTTGATAACTGAATGCATTATGATTAGCCTACAATCAAGGGGAGGGTCATGGTTGATTCATCCCCATAGAAGAACAAAACTATTAAAAATTTCTATTCAGGTGATTGGAAATCCCCCTCCTTATCCCCTTAATTTACTAGTAAAATTATTTAAAAAAATTATTGCACGGAACTATGGTCGATCGAAAATTCGACTGTTTATTAAAATTTTGCCTAAAATTTAAATTGATTAGTATTGTGGTATTTGATTCTTGTTACTGATGTAACGATAAGGAAAAGGCCGCCCTTCGAATTACAAAGTATTTTTATTAAAGCATAAATGAATTATCTATCCTTCAGGAGTATTTGTGGGTCTTACCTTGCGGTAGTTTCTGTTCGTTTCAAGTTTGACTTGATGACTCTTTTCAATTTCTGTTCGGTTTAGGTTTCATATATTCATGGTTATTTCTGCTTTTTACTCTACTTTTTCTTCATTCCATTAAAAATTATAATAACAGCAGGCTATGTTATTCTTATGTTTTGTGTGACTGTTCACTTTAATTTCTGCTCACCCGAAGCAGTACATAATATAGCAAACGCAACTCCGTGCAGTAAATTATTATTTGGTAATGAAAAATGTTTTATTGATTTTCCAAACAATATAATTGTTTTCATATTTTCAACAAAACTTGAAGAAATGCATTGTTTTAGTAAACCAAAGAAAATACTGTATTGAGAAAGCCCCCTTCCCTCTAACTTTTCAGAGTAATACCCAATCGTTTTAAACCTCAACTTTTATTTTTCCAACTCATTGTTGTTGTTGTTTATTTTTTATTTAATCTGTATATGGGTAGTCTTAAAATTGCATTGGGGAGGCTAAAAGTGGGGAAGAGCAAATTAGCGAAAAGTTGTGCACTCCGTAAATGAAACATTCATGAATGAATCTGCTGTCAAAATAGGGCCTGGGAAGGTGTTTCCAAGCTCCCATTTCCAATGCTTCCTGGTCTGTAAGGCTTAGAGATTTTATGAAAACAACTACCTATTTCAACAAAATAAAAATCTAATTTGGCTTAGAATTTGTTTTATATCCTAATAGCCACATGACCTACTCCTACAGTAAAAAAAATACACAAACAAAAAAGCAGATTTTAAGCTATTTTTTGTTTTGTTTTAAAGTTATATGCCAACTCTTAGGTTATGCGTACCGAAGATGTGCGAAGAAGCCTTAGAACATCCTCCTGAGCCTCAATTTGGGACGTAGATCTGCTCCTAGCAGTTAAATTTACGAGGCCCTGTGAGTTTCCGAGTTAGCGAAGGCCACTCATCCCCGTATTTGTTCTCAGAAGGTCCAGATGAAAGAGAAGCGGTACTACCTCAATCTACCTTTTAATAATTACTGAAAACCCAGGAAAAAGGAGTGCATTGACAAAACACGGGACTGTTTCATGGTATAGTAAAAATTTTTGGCCCTTCAATGGCAAAGAGTTTCAAGTAAAAAAAAAAGAAGAAGAATTTATCGGTTTTCATTTTTCTCATTCTGTTGAAACGCATTACATATACTCTTTTTTTAATGTTCCATCTAACAAAATATTCCGAATTTCCTGGTACCAAAATACATATATACAAAAGAACTCACCCAATTTCGAAAAGATATAAAAGAGTTGTTCCAAAAAAAACTACCTCAACAGATTCACAGTGAACGGTGTTCTAAATCCGCACCTGATTAAGCATATTAACCTATAGAAACCTCAAAAATCTCGTTTTTCGGGTAAATAATGCAGTTGGAAAGACGAGCAAAAAATGGTCTTAAAAAAAAGGGGAGATAAATCCGGTTTCAAAAAGACCAGACATAGCCCTTGGAGCAACCTTATCCATCACTGTTCGCAATTCTCTGGAACAGCTTGGACAATACCTTACGATATACCCATCTATGTTATTCAGAGGAACTTTTAATTTGCCATCCACCATAATTACCAGTATGATTGATACTTTTCAAGACACGTAAAAAACCACTTCAGTTATGTTAGCTATACTCTGCTAGCTTGAAGCATATACAAAAGCTGTGGGACAGTCGTACTGAAAACCTCTAGGGCAATAATTAATAAACGTGCAACCAGACTTCAATGAAGATAGATTTTGATAATATTCTGAAAGTACAAATCAAACAAGAAACCAAAAAATATAATTGGGGAAAAACTTGTTTCTGTAAAGATGCGCCAGAAAATTAGTCTGTTTCTATTTAGAATAGACGAGCATAAGGATCTGCTTTCACACATCATAACTACCTCCTTCAAATTATAAATCAAATAAGGAAAACGATGTTGTTTTTTTAAATGAAATCAAAGAGCGACGTTGAAATTTAAAATGAAAATCTATTATTTTTTACATGAGGAGGTTGTATCACCCTCAACCATCCCTAGCTTATTCTATGGGGAAGATATTCAGTTGTTCTTTCATGGAAGCATTTGTGAGTGTGACAAATGGGCTTCCAAACCTCAACCTGTCTGCTAGAAAGTTGACGGGGAGCTGGGGGAAGGATCACAGAGGGGCTATGGACTCTCTTTTTATCATCAACCATACAAATTGAAAATCATATCGGGGTCGACTAACCAACGCTCTTAAAACTTCTGCAGTTGGGGAGGAGTAAATTTTCCGGTATCAATCGCAACAATGAAGTTTTCAGCCCTCGAAATTTTTTAAATGATTAATCTGATGAAAAAATTTTTTCGAAAAAAATGATACCACACACTTTGATCCGCTCACCAAGGACTACTGATCAGCGTTGCCATGAACTGTACCTGTCTTAGTTCAATAGATGATTGAATTAAGGATTTTGTTCAGGATTTTGTTAAGAATTTTGTAACAATAGATGGCAGCACTCAAAATTGCGGGGAAATGGATAGGATCTCTATGTTAAGATTCATTGACTATGGACCCACAGAACCATTTCTGTTTGAAAATAGTGGCTGCTTAATGCTCAGCCAGTATGGACCTTTCTTCTCGAAAGTAGAAACCTCATTCAAAGAAACCGAAAGCTAGACAGAAGAACGTCAAGTAGTTCTCTCTGATGTAGACTCCAGTTCAGCTCACATGCCGTAAACTCTTGTTTGAGAACAAAACGAAAATCATCCATTTTGGCCCCAAAAAGGAAGAATACGTAGATGTTCAAAATTTAATGTTAGTCTGAGGTCTAGAATTTTCCTAAAAGTTTCAGAGGTAACACCCTAACCACTTCCTCACAAAAGAGGTAACCACTTCCTCACAAAAAGCTGCGGCGTAGGGAAAAATCCACACAAACAAAGTGTCGGTCCTACAGCGTAACTATCCTATATATGAGGGAGAACGCCAGATTCTCCCCTAAGGTCCTCAATAATTACACTAAAGTTTAACATCTATAATCTAAAAACTTCAAGTATGAGTGATAATGAATGCTCTGATCAACACCACCCTGATTTTTTTTTTCTTTTTTTTTTTTCTTTAAACCGTTGGTTCTCAACCAATTTTGGGCTATACCCCACCAAGGTGTTTCTAAAATCCTGATCCCCCTTCATCTCATTTATATTTTGCTATTCAATATTTTACGGGTTTTCATCTGAAGTAAGCTTGAAAGGCCACTAACTTGGTATTTTTTGGGAGGTTGTCTTTTACGCATATTTTATGCTATTGAAAACTATTGTCTGTATAAAATACCTTTGACACAATGGATGACGTTACTGCAATACCGTCATGTACCTTTTTGCTCTTTTAATGCATGTGAATCGTCATCCACGTGATTTTTTTAAAATTAAGGCTCTAAGTATAATCAGCCAAAGGGTGCAAGACTCGCCCATGAATCACCAAATATTACCATGCTTTACAGGTAGGGCCTGTCCCCCGCGTTGGGAATCTTGAATTTAAAGATTGAAATGGTTTATTCAAATCTTTAAAAGGTAACCTCAAGTTACCAACTGGCTATATTTTTTGTATCTAACAATGCTTTCAGGAAAGCACTTATCAAATACAAATAGCGGGGAGTTTATGGGGCGATAGCCCTCATCATGCGCAGCATAATTTCAGCTTGTTGTAAGTTTTAACATCACTCTTCACTTTCATTTGAAAAAAAAAAAAAAAACAACATTGGGCGAGTCAAGCAACATTGTCGACAGAGTAAGCTCCGTTCAATGGGAACCTTGAGACCGTAAGATTCTTCCGAGCCATGCACAAATTTAGCTGAGTATCCTATGCCGTATGGCTTGGTAAGAATTTGTCTTATCAAGAGTACTTGAAAGGGGGAAGGAGAAGAATAAAACAAACTTGAATCTAAGTTAAATTTCTCCAGAGAGAGTCCACCCCACCCCCTCAAGTGGCCACCTATGTGCATACTATAATTCTAGTTACAAAGCACTGTCACTCATGCTATGCATAAATAATCCCGAAGTGTCAAACCTCTTGACTAAAGTTCTTTTTTTTGTGGGTGATTCTTAAATTGAGAATGTTAATCCCTATTGATGAACTGGAAGAAAACATTCCAAAGACCAGAGTTTACTTTCTTTGATCTTCCGGAGATAAAAGATCCGATTAGTTCCGAGAATTTCATAATCATAAACTTTTAAGGAAAAATAATACCGAAAAATATGCGAAATCTGTTGCAATATTTGACAATAAGAAATCCGTTGATAGACAAATCAGACTTGTAAATATAAGAACTTCCCTGAAGCTATGACAAAAAAAAAAAAAAAAAAAAAAAATCACTCCACTATTCAACTACTCAATCTTGAACTTTTAATATTGTCTCTAATGAAGATTTACATACTGATTAAGATTACGCAAACAGTTTTTTTTTTCAAACGCCATATCTTTTGCGTCATTGTTTTTTTTACAATAAACGTTTTGTCAAAATTTACCGAATCTTGTACCGTTTATAAAAATATTACGGCTGTATGTTTGAAAAAAATACTAAAACCTATTTGGAACACAAAAGCTTTTTTTATATCCAATTTTCCAATTTTTATATCCACTGACCCGAAATTCCACAAAGAGAGATGAAAAAATTATTATGTTAACAATAGAACCAAGCAACGTATGGATTTTGGGCTAGTGGATTTTAAATCTTAAAAACTGAAAATTGAATACTAAAAAAGTTTTTGTGTTCCAAATGGATCTTAGTACTCTTATTTCAGACATACAAGATTCGGTAATCTTTAATAGAACATATACCGTAAAAACCAATAGCGCAAAAGAAACGGGGTAAAAAAAACTGTTTGTATATTTCTAATCAGTATGTAAATCTCCATCAGAAACATTATTAAAAGTTCAAAATTGAGTAGCGGAGTGAATTATGTTTTTTTAAAGCTTGTTTTACCTTTGAACGGATTTCTTAGTTTCTCAAATATTGCAACAGACTTCGCATATCTTTAATATAAAACCTAGTATTTTAGCCGCGATAAAAGTAACTACGTATTTGATCAAATCATTAATTTTTTTTCATTTTACTGCGACATGGTACATAGTAACCATTCCATGCGTCGATGTGTTTTGTGTTTCTGTCTCCTGGTTAAATAACTGGAGTATTAATACTAAAAACCGATATTTTTGTAATATAATTATGGAGCCATGGGCATTGACACACGAAATATCGATATGGTCTATAAAGAAGAAGAAAAAAATTATCACTGAAAGGGGGAGACAAATGCCGTCGTGCGATGGCCTGAGCTTCCGAGCCAAGCAAGTAAAAGGATATGGGTAAAAACTATCGATGCAAACTTTTTGCTTGACACAGAGCCATTTAGGTACAACATAAAATTACTAACATAATTCATCTTTATTAAAATGGATAGACAGCTGAATTCAAATACTGAATAACCAAAATCTTGGGGTTATTGACGTGTATATTTTTCGCTAAGCACAAGAGTATTATAGTTATTGAAAAGGTAACCTTGTCAATTTTACCATATTCGAGTCAGTAACCAACAAGCAACAGAAGAAAGAAGGAAACAAATGTAGTTTATTATTCATGCTACTTGATTTGTGATCCAAATGTACAAATTATTTCCGCTACAAGAAAGCAGCGCAAAAATCTTTACAGAAGAGAAGACTGCACAAAGAAAAGTTTCAAGCAATACAGTCCTCCGAAACACAGTCCCACCAAAGAAGATGTTATCAGCAACTTACTGTGTTGTTGAAATTAGATTTGAAGTCGTTATAATAGCAGGCGATGGATCAAAACAGTCAAAAATTTACATACTATAGCCTGTTTGGATTTTGGACGCCAAATTGTTCTGATTGTCGGAATAATTATTTTAATATAAAAAACAATTGGAATAATTATAATAATTGTTTTATCGGGAGATATATATATATATATATATATATATATATATATATATATATATATATATATATAAATATATTTATCTCTCTATACAAACCCTTTCTCTTTACACCCTCCCAAGAAATTATCATTTCCCTTAAATTTGTCCTAACGACATCCTTCAATCTCATTCAGGGATGACCTGGTTTTTATTTGACCTTAGATGGTTGGCCGAAAAGGACGATATTTGGCGATCTGTCATCCTTCATCTGCAGACCGTGTCCTATCCACCTCAACTTTTCTCTCATTATTTCCTTAGAAAGCAGAATTGCACTCAGTTTTCCAACAGCACGCTAGTAGGGATACGGTCAGTCAGACGGGTACCCAAAAAAATCCGTAGGCAGTTGCTCTGGAAAATATCTACCCGTCTTTCGGAGTGCCCATGTTTCAGATCCATATTTACCCACTATAATCACTGTAGCTCCCAATATTCTAATCTTGATTCGCAGGCTTTTATTCCTATTCTTCAAAACCTTTTCCTATAGTGTAAAAAAACACGGGACTTGGCTGTTCTACTTTCAACATCTTGACTACATCCTCCTAGACATAACTTTACATATACAGAGGTATATTCATGTATAGCCTACACATATGGAACTTTATACACAGAGATATATAAAACCCGAGAACATTCAGCTAAGGTCTGTTCAAATACGGTTTTAAGAACTACACGTCAAAACAAATATTTTAAAACATTTTACTACTTGTTATTCAACCACATGATAAATTCGTGAAGCCTTAAAAAGTAGCGGAGTTGGTTTGGCTTGTCGAAATATTGCACTGATATTGTTCAGTGCATTGAATTTGACTACTTTGGCTCTCCCACTATTAATTGTTCATTTTTTGAGGTCATGTGATACCTTAAAGGATTACTCTATCTCGTCCTTTACAAACGTTTTTGACACTGAACATGTGTAACTAAACTTTGAAGTGTCGTTCAAGGAATGAGAGTTGTTACTGGGGGTTGGAGGGGCGGGGTGGGAAGAGAATGTACTGTGGGATGATGAACAAGGAACTAAATGGCTCTTAGAACCACAATAGTTTATTTCCATTAAGTTTCAGATTCGATATTTGGCGCTTAGCATAACAACATAAAAACATTTTTAGTAGGTGGGTACAGAATGGTCAAGATCTCGGCAAAAACATATTTTTTCAAACTTGAAATACGCTTTCTGTAAATTAAACTTTTTTTTCCAGGTCTATCAGATATGATAGTTGTTAAGCCATTTCGAATAAAGGTAAAATATGCATAAAGCTGACGATTTTAATCGACACTATACTCTAATCTTTTTAATTCAAAATAATACAATTACCAATTAAATCCCTTCCAAAATAAAAAATACCACGCAAAAGAAAAAAATATAAATAAAAGAGTTTTCCGTAAATATCCCAATGAAGGCCAGTCGAAAAATTACATTACCATTGGCAATCACTCAGATCACATCCATAAAAAAAGCTTAGGCCGTCTGGTCGTCATGGTAACGATTCCGTGAGGCCTAGACGTCTGAGAGAATGATACTGATGACGCAATAGACCTCGGTGTAAACAAACTACAGGCGCCGCGACGCCCTTGAGCCTACTAAATATTGACACGTG
Source organism: Artemia franciscana (assembly GCF_032884065.1). NCBI lineage: Eukaryota > Metazoa > Arthropoda > Branchiopoda > Anostraca > Artemiidae > Artemia > Artemia franciscana. The sequence continues at coordinate 31,837,024 of NC_088870.1, forward strand.
CCATAGAAAACACATTTTTCTGAAAGATTGATTAAGTTTAGTAGTGATGCTTTTCAAATGCTACTGATGAGAGTCGGTTAAGTCGCACACACGTTTCAGCGGGCTTTCTCGCACCGTGTTAGGGAAAACAGCATTTCTATATATATAAAAATAAGTTGTTTGTTTGTGTGTCTGTCTATCTGTCCGCATATGACGTCTGAATTATTTCATCATATACCAATTCAAAAACGAATGTATTCAAGTCGAAGTAGCTGAGTTGGTAAAGCGTTATGTTCCAGGTTCTAGGTCCGAGAAGTTCCAGGTTTGAACCTTGGCTTTAGCATTATTACAAAAGAAGAAAAAAAACTAAAAAAGGTAAAAAAAAACTAAAAAAAGGGTAAAAACCACAAAAAAACTAAAAAGGAAAAAAACTAAAAAAGGTAAATGTATTCAAGCCGAAGTAGCTGAGTTGGTAAAGCGTTATGTTCCAGGTTCTAGGTCCGAGAGGTTCCAGGTTCGAGCCTTGGCCTTAGCATTATTACAAAAGAAGAAAAAAACTAAAAAAGGTAAAAACTACAAAAAAATTAAAAAGAAAATACTAAAAAAACTAAAAAAGAAAAAAAATAAAAAAAACCCTGGGGATTAGTGTTAATACAAAAGAAGAAAAAAAACTAAAAAGGGTAAAAACTACACAAAAAAAAACTAAAAAGAAAATACTAAAAAAACTAAAAAAGCTAAAAAACTAAAGAAAAACTAAAAAAAGGTAAAAACTAAAAAAGAAAAAAAAGAAAAAAACTAAAAAAAGGTAAAAACTACAAAAAAACTAAAAAGAAATAAAAACTAAAAACTAATAAAAAACTAAAAAACTAAAAAAGGTAAAAAACTGAAAAATAAAGGAGAAAAAGAAAACTAAAAAAAAAAAAAATAAAAATAAAAATAAAATAAAAAAAAAACTAAAAAAGGTAAAAACTACAAAAAAAACTAAAAAGAAAAAAGAAAAAAAACTAAAAAAGCTAAAAAAAGGTAAAAACCAAAAAAAAAAATAATAAAAAAAAAAAGGAAAAAAACTAAAAATTTATTTCATCATATACCAATTCAAAAACGAATGTATATAAAGACCGGGACACAGGGATTATGAATGACGACCAGGACACTCAAAGAGAAATTACAGAATGGGACACCGGGACACAAATGACGACTGGGACGTGTGTGTCGATTGTGACGTATGTGACGTGTGTTTCAGATACAAATCTCACCTGAGTCCACTTTTTTACGTTTTTGAGATTTTGCGCTTTTAGAACTTGAAATACCAAAAGGACATAATTACTTTTTTTTGTATAAGTGCACTACATTTACTTTTGAGCCAATTATCGAAGTCCATACTAATATAAAAAAACATTTTCCATTTCGAAAAATTACGTACATTTTTTTTCGCCGTAAAATTTGTGATTAAAGTCAAGGCCAGTCAATTTGCTGAAAAATCAATTTGCTGAAAAGTCAATTTGAGAAAGCTAAAGATGTCTTATGTGATGGCGTCAATTTAGGAGGGAGGAGCAAATTGTATTTTTCAAAATTTATAGGAGGTGCAATTTTGCTGTTTTTTCAATTTTTCCAATGAAAATGTAAAAAAGACGTTTTAAATGAAAATATCAAAAAAGATATTTTTCGTAACCTCGGAAGTAAAGAAATCAAGGGGGTAAAATGCCTCTCTGCACCTCCACACACCAATTGACACACTGCTTTCATATTTTGAGCAACAAGGGGGATATGCAAAAATACCACCCATTAGTTAGTTATAGTCATTTGAAATTAAGAGACAAAATCCTTTTTTCTGGCAAATTGTGAAAAAAGGCTTTTCTTCAAGTTTGAGTAAATCAAACTTATAGCCATATTTGGCTTATCCTAAAGCTTATCCTTACCCTTGGCTTATCCTTTTACCCTTGGCTTATCCTTTGGCTTGGCGTATAAGCCATATTTGGCTTATCCTAAAGCCAAATAAAAGAAGATATTTTTGCAGCTTGGTGGCAATAAACCTTAACCATAATAGGTCATTTTTGATGCTGACTATTGCAAGTGTTGTCTCTGGAATTGGTTGGTGTAGTCAAAATAGTGAAAATATTTGTAGGCCAATATTATGCAAATTTGAAGGAACTAATGGCATCGTTTTGGGGAGGGGAGGCAAGGGGTGTAGTTGTCTCCCAATAATGTGGAGAAAAATTATAATATATTCCATACCCCTTGACTATCCAGATATGGACCCCTCTTGCCTCCTCCAATAAAAATGCTGGAGATTCACCCACGACAGGAACTACCTAATAAATTCTTTATACGATACAGGGATGGCACGATTATTAAAAAAAACTGCTGATACACATTGCAAACTCTTAGGAAATATTTTTTGCTCAATGAAATAAAATCCAAATAAAAGCAGAAAGACTTTTTTCAGGCAAGAGAGAGGTAGGCTACTATGAACAGACCAAAGCCCGATACATAAATGGGAAGTGACAGATATATCCCTAAGCAAAAGGACTGCTATATTAGGGACAATATCCTCAAACACGTTGCAAGACGGCCTTTCTTGCACACCTGCGACTGTACCTATGAATGCAAAAACCTGTTACTTCCACCTGAAGTTCCCTAAGTTATACTTCTTCATAGAACTAAACAAAACTGGGAATAATATACGGATGATGAACTTCTGACATAATTCCTAAGCAAGTTAGTAGTGAAATTAATACAATTGTCAAACTACAAAAGTAGGAATAACAATGTTAAGCAATAAAAAAGTATTTAATAGAATTAAAACAAATTAAACACAGACGCTGTTCTAAGCCCCCATTGGGATCAAAATAACTAAATTCCCCCTTCATTAAAACATCTTTCTTCACAAAAAAGTAAAGCATCTCAAGAGATTGTGCTAACAGGCTTCATCTCTAAATTATGAAGCGGCCTCGAGGAAAATTTGGTAAGGCATCTACCGAACTGGAGAAGTCCATCTTGGAAACCTCCAAGACTTCTTTTTCTCGTATATCCAAAAGTTTATCTTTAAGTAGTAGTCTACCCAAATCTTATTATTTAGCGGAACATTCGACGCTTTGCTCTGTTGAAGCGAACTTGTAGTAATTTTATTTATAACGCCGACATTAAATGCGGTATTAATGAGAAGAAAGGTCCTCGGAAACTCGTTTCACGTTCTTCTAATTTTAAAGTTAATAATGAGCTCTTGAGTCACGAACTACATACAAAACAATAATTGCGCTTCCGTCAAAAATTTTTATGCATACTTGGTAGCGAATCTGAACCGAACTAATATTTCGGAAAGTGCTGGCACTCGACTTGCATTTAAAAAGCAGTTTCAAAGTTAAACAGGCTTTTTTGGGTTTGAGATATTTTGCAGAGCACAATTTCAAAGTAGAAAGAGTAGCCAAAACCTTGCAGAGTAGCCAATGACAAATCCTGGGAGGGTTTACCAGGTTACCCCTACCCCCAAAATTCTTGTCTGACTAGTAAAAAAAGAAACAAATATGCATATAAGCAACTTTTTTGCGTATTTTGTAAGTTTTTTCGTAAAACCCTCAAACTCTTGAGGATTCAAAATCCAGGGTGCAGCCTTGAGAAAAGCTTAACTTAATAGCTCCCGACTTGTTCTATTGTTTTTCATGCAGTTTTTTTTTGTTTCTCATTTCAAAATCGAAACAGTTTTTTTAGTTTTTTTTTTTTTTGTTAGTGAAGATAGATTTTGTATGAACATTATGCAAAACTGATGGAAGTCGGACTTTCGATATACTAGATATTAAATTTTATAAACACACAAATGAACATTATCACTGTAAGAGTGGAGCATTTTTAGCTAAAAGTTCGTCAGCGAAAATAATGCGTCCATATATACATACGTTCAATACTATCCTCTCACTCATTACAAAAAAAACAACAAAAAAACAGGTCGACTGTGTTTCATAACCTTAGCTCTAATAA